>NW_009726004.1:9931-10136 GCF_000703405.1 Apaloderma vittatum | reverse complement strand
TCCTGCTACAATGTCCCTGGGCAACTTTGGTCTTGGCTTGGGCAGGTGACTGGACCATCCAGGTGATGCCTTCTGGACAACACCACCTCCACAGCGACACCTTGGAATACTGCATACCTTTATTTCATATATCTTTACATTTATTTAGACCTTGCTCTGGGTTGCCTATATTCAGATTCACAGAGAAAAGCACTTAGACCTCAGC
>NW_009726004.1:0-9915 GCF_000703405.1 Apaloderma vittatum | reverse complement strand
CAGCAGGAAGCACCTCTTCCCTACAGTGATATATGGGGCTGGACTTTTTTAGAAATACTGCTTCCAAGTCACTTCCCAGAAGGGAAAAAAGAACTTAACTTTACTTTAACTTTGCATAAATGCAAAGACTGACACTACTTAAAGTGGACTAAGGTTTGATCCCTGTTTATCAGTATATTTTCTTTATTTGGTTGCTCTTTTAAGCTGGCAGAATGACAGCCACAGAACAGCTGGTTTTTTGTTAAGTGCTAGTATGTCAGGAAACCTAGCCCCAAGTCTCAAAGAGTAATTTCACCCTTTGCTCTGACAAAGTACAATAAACTTCAGGGCAATCTGAGTTTGCACTTAGATCTTGGAGTCTGCTGATGAGCTGACCATCAACAAGAAAGGAATCCCCAAGGGCAAGTACAGCAGAGCTAGTCCCATAATGCTAAAAAGATATTACTGTGGTAGGAAAAAGAAGCTGAAGGAGTTGAAAACAGTTGAAGAAGTCTAAAAATCCCTAAACATCATACGTCTTAAAGACAGCTCCTGCTTTGCCCATGATTTAATCAATATTTCAATTGTTCCTTTGGAGCAGACAGTCACATGGTCCTTCATGTACTTGTAATTGCCCTTAGGTTGTAGAGAGCGCTGACATTTATAAGGAAGCCTTCAGTGCAGCTTATTTTTTACACTCAGATTGCTTTAAAAAGTTGCATAGCTGGATTATAAATAAGAGGAGAGAAAAATGAGAGATCTAGAGAAGACAAGGTCAAAGGCGTGACAGCTCTCAGCAAGATTTTCCACATATGCAAAATCTAGACTGGGCATTCTATAAACAATAATAAAGGAGAAGATCCAAAGGGATGTGAAGGAAATTGCAGCACTGAGAGGCTGTGAGGCTCAGTCTTTGCAGACACATGGGAAGAGCAGGCACCAAGAGACTCACTGGGACTTGAGTCAGGTTAAAATTAACTGTTGTGTCTTTTTGCATACAGTTTGATCCAGATCAGCTCTGGGATCAGGCTCAGGATGTGGTTGTCACAGGGGGAAAGATATCTTGGTAGCTCCAAGCCGCAGCAGCGGAAATCGGTGGGAGGGCTCCTTTTTGGGGCCAGAAAGGCTGATGTGGGGTCGGCACACGTACGCACCTCCCCAGCTGAGTCCTGCCCATGAGGGCTCCCACTCAGCAGACCGGCGTCAACATGCACACAACCCCAAGCACTAATCTCACCAACATCAAACAAGATGATTCATTTATTTAAATCTGAGAGCTTGCGTAAACACTTCTCTGAGCTCCAGGGAAAGAAGTGCAGGAGACCAAGAAGCTGCAAAAAGTGCACCAAGGACAGCAGAAAGTCCCAGAGAAGATGAAAAGTTCACAAGCCACAGGAACAGACAAACTTTCCCAGAGAAGCAACAGCAATTCCTTTCCCCGGAGGACACTTGTTTTGTTTATCTGAGGTTTCTTGGTGTGTGCTTTCAGCTGTCTGCATGTTTGGTGACTTGTTTTCATTAATTTCTGCAGAGAGAGACTTTTAGGGGTTTCGATTATTATTTTTTTAAGGTCTCCAACTGTTTGTGGTTTTTTTCCTTTTAAATGAGACCTTACTTGTTAAATTCTTTTTTTTTTTTTTCAGTAGAATTAACTAACCTTGGAAATAAGATTGTTTTGTAACCAGGTGGGGTCCCACCCATCTGCACTCAGCATTATTCACACTGGCCCTCATCCAGAATTTTCCCCAAGACTCTTCAGGGTGGATCTCATTCCTGTTAAGCTCGAAACAAAATGTCGTGGCCTGACCTAGCCTCTATCTCCTTTCGGCAATCCTAGTTCTTCCTGAATGACCCACCATGCACCCATCATCCCCTGTCCAAGGAGACTTGCAGCTTTTCATAGCCCTAATGGCAAACACATGGCACAGGCAGGAGGATCAGTCCAAGGAGAAGAGCTCTGTACATCCAGACAAGCTCCTCAGCCTGAATACCTTTTCCCCCTCTCCATGAAGCAAATCTTTTCATTTTCCAAAAGCTATTCTTTGATAATGTTGTGTGTTAACAGAGCAGAAAATCAGTTAGCTCCTAACATTTTCAGGTAGCTATTTTCTACTGTCTGTATCTCCCAAAGCCACCACCAACATCCAGTAAGTAATTCACTCTATTCCCTAGCACCGACTTGGCTTACAAGAATAAATCCCACTCTGCACAAGGGCAGTTTCTTTCCGTTTGATCTACGTTAATCCCCAGCAGCAGAACAGCATCAAAGAGCGGCCCCTCTGCTGCTCAGCTCGTGGCCACCATTGCCCCCGGTGACACTCAGCAGCCCTGCACCTTATCTAATAGCTTTGCCATTTACATTATCTATCTTATTTTCAACTCCTGACATTTTATCATTTCCTCCTTGCAGCCCACCCTGCTCATGGGGCTGAAATGCTGTCATTTCATTTGGTCTACGCCAGTGGCAGGCAGCCAGCTGGTGTGCTCTGTGCTCACGCAGCAGGAGCCCCCGAACAGCGACACAGGCCTTGACCCCTGAGGCCAATTTCTCCCGGCAGCTTCCCTCTCCTCCTCATCCTCCTGCTCTGAACCTCCAGGTCCAGAGTTTCAGCCTGTTCTGGACCCATCTCCTGCTCAGGTAGAGATGCTGGGCCGGTACCCAGGGCCTGATGATAACTCAAGAGTGAGGATGGGCACCGCTGGCATGCACTGGCTGTGACAGCATCATCTGAAACCAGCCAAGGATGTCTGTCTGTCAGACCCTTCCCCTCGACTGCCCAAATCCTCAGGGACAACCTCAGCATTTGAAAACAGATGATGCACAGCATTATTTTGGGCAGGCTCCTTCTTACTTGAGTTTGCTGGTCTCTGGGGCAGGGGCTGAGAGCTGCAGGCACTGCCCTGCCTAGTGCCAGTTCAGCAGCTGGGGTCATAAAACCTGTCAAACTGACACAGCACACACAGAGGAAAACCACAGAAGTCATTCTTTCCATGGCCAGCTAGCCAATTCATGTGATTTTGTTTTTCCTGATGGAGTAGATAACCATTTTGCTAAACATATTTTGCATTTTATGGGTACTTCCCTTGCACTTGCTATTGCAGATTTTTTAAGGCTTTTCAAGCTCCCTTGCCCAAATCTGGTACCAAGGTACTCCTACCAAGAACTGGGCAGTTAAAAAACACAAAAAATATAGATCATACCCTACTGTTGGCCATCAGCATTACCACTTTGAAGCTTGGGGCCTTAACCTTTTAATCAGTAGTATAACAGCACATATCTATATATATTTATTAGCAATTAGCTATTTTTCTCAGAAAACCTGTGTGACAAAGACGGCTCTAATACATATCACAGAATCACAGAGTTATTGAGGATGGAAAAGACCTCTGAGATCATTAAGTCGAGCCTATGTCCCAGCACCACCACATCAGCCAGACCACGGCACTAAGTGCCACACCCAGCCTCTCCTCAAACACCTCCAGGGACGGTGACTCCACCACTTCCCTGGGCAGTGCATCCCAGTGCCTGAGCACCCCCTCCCTGAGGAAGTGCTTCCTGATATCCTGATATCACCTATACATAAATGCACATTTTTTTTTAATCTATCTATATATACTTACATATATCACAGAATTACAGGAAGTTAGGGGTTGGAATGGACCTCTGGAGACCATCTAGTCCAACCCCTCCTGTCAGAGCAGGTTCACCTAAAGCAGATTGCACAGAATGGCATCCAGGTGGCTTTCAAATGTCTCCAGAGACAGACAGTTCTAGTGCTCTGTCACCCTCAAAGCAAAGAAAGTCCTCCTCATGTTCAGATGGAACTTCCTATGTTCAAGCTTGTGCCCATTACCTCTGGTCTTGTCACTGAGCACCGCTGAAAAAGGCTGCCTCCATCCTCCTGACACCTACCCTTTAGATATTTATGTGCATTGGTAAAATCCTCCTCTCAGTATTCTCTTTTCCAGATTAAAGAGACACAGGTCCCTCAGCCTTTCCTCCCAAGAGAGATGTTTAGTCCCCTAATCAGCTTTGCAGCCCTTTTCCGCATCCTCTCCAGCAGTTTCTTGTCCTTCTTGAACCAAAGAACCCAGAACTGGACACAGTACTCCAGATGCGGCCTCACTAAGGCAGAGTAGAGTGGGAGGATGACCTCTGTTGACCTCCTGGCCACACTCTGCTTGATGCATCTCAGGATGACATTGCTCTTCTTGGCTCATGGCTATCCTGTTGTCCACGAGGACTCCCAGGTCCCTTTCCATAGGTCATCCCTCAACTTGTACTGATATATGGGCTTGTTCCTCCCTAGGTGTAGTACCCTAAACTTGCCTTTGTTGAATTTTATAAGGTAGGGAAAACCAACCAATCAAACACAAAACAAACAAACAAAACACAAGGTGATAATAATGTTTTGTATGCTTAAATGTGGGATGTTGCAGCTGATTGCCGACCTTGGCCACTACATTATAAACTTGCCTCTGAAAGAACATTAGAATAGCCTGCAAAGGCACAATATTGCCACAAATTACAATAAACTGCTTAATCTGAAAAAGCTACATTATTTCATATAAGAATCAGAGAAGTCTGAAAACACTTCTTTATTTCCTAACATCTATGTGTGCAGAAAACACCTAAATTAATCTAACTGCATCAACTCCTTAGTAAAAATAACACCGAGGATTAGAATGAGACTGGAGAGCATCGACTGCGAAAAGGCTGAAGCTGCAGAGGCTTGTGAATGATTTGCCAATGCCATTGAGACATACTGGAAGTCTCTTCCAGTGCTTTACAATCATCATATTTTATTAATCAGCCCAACAGCACAGGGTAAAAATTGAAATCTGCCTACAAAGCTGGTACATATGGCAAAAGCTCACTCCTGGTTGGTTTATTTTATCAAAACCTACAGTAGCTCCTATTGTTTGTTTGTTTCTCCCCCCAGACTAGACAGCATGTGGCTTATGAGCCACACTGATAGATGCGATAAAGCTCCTGCCAGATCTGATTGATGACAGCACTAGGAAATGCTGTGAAGGTCACACTCTAATTCTCCCGTTGCAGCTGCTCCTGGTGAGGAATGGTACAACAAAATACAATATGGATCCGCTAACTGCTAGTAACAGGGAAATTCCCTCCTTACTTTGCCTTCTCTTCCAGTTTTGAACAACAGAATGCCATAAGCATGTGTAACCGATGAGAGACCAGATAAGTTTCAAAAAGATACTTAAACACACTTTAATGGACAAAATAAATTCCACCCACAGCAACTGGCCAACTATTGAGCCTTTATACATTTGAAGACACTGCACTGCAGCTGAGCATGAAAGTGGTGTATTAAGGAGCTTTTACGACTTGCTTCTCTGCAAAACTGAGATAACATACCGCTACATATTCTCTGTGAAGGAGTGCTATCTCTGCCAATATGAATAAGCTCCTTCCCCAACGTCCGTTCACTTTAAATGAACCAAGCAAGCACACTCATTAGTCGCTACCAGCTCAGGATAAATTCAGCAAATCAGAACATCTGTCAGTCAAGCAGGATACCAGAATCTTGGTTTCCATAAATGTTTAGATATGATTAAGACAGTGACAAGAGACTTTGGGGAATTCACAAACATGATATGATGACAGTCCCTTAATGAATAATATATATTCAGTGCAACTCAGAGCAATTACCTCACACACACAAAGTCTGTATTTCTTGGGGGTAAAATGCTGTTATCTTTGCAAGAGCAGCTACACTACAGATTAAATTTGAAACCACTTGTGTACTCTTTTCTGGCAATATTATTAATGGATGGAAATATTTTATTCAGCATTTTGTACTCATAAAGATTTGGCACAACAAGGCAATTAGCAACATCTGTCCTAGAGAGAGACAGCCTTTATCACTCAGTTCAAAAATACCTGATGGCAAAGAGATGTTGGCTGCAGAAATCACCCAGATAGTCAAAAAGTCCAACCAGTATGTCACCATGAAAGGAATAATGCACTGATTTTTAAAGGTGTTTATTTCTTTTTCAGCTAAGGAAAGAGATTTAAAGACAGTCCTATGTAGTTTTGCCTATTTTACTGCCAAACACAGATCAACTTTTGAGATACCACTACATGTAAAGAGCAGTATCTATACAAAATCAAGCCTACTGAAAAAGTCCTCCTAAGACTTTCATTCCTGAATTTCTTGATGGACACTGGTAATATACAGAACACATACTGATCCATCCTTTTCAGAGCCTAGCATATTTTCCCAGATCTACTCTAAGAGAGGTAATCACCATCAGCTTGTTTGCACGTTGCTGTGTGTTAAGGGTGCTAAGCACACTGAGCTGTCAAACCTTACTATCAACCATATGTCATGACCGACTTCCTGTTAAGGTGGCAGAGGAGTAATGGACTCTAATTCTTCTGCCATTCGGGATTTCATTTCTTACCATATCTCTGCAAAACAGGGCTTATGTCCCAAAAGGTTCATTCGCTCTCTGTCATGAGATCCCCTTTCCACAAACCCCAACTCTGGACCTACAATAATATTCATTAGCATTATGAGCATCGGCATGTGTTTCATGACTCAAGAGACTCAAGAGTTAACTTAATCAGAGAGTAAGGACAATTTAATCTATACACAGTATTTTACAGTGCTGATGCATACACAATGCAAATACAAAACTTTCACATGCAAGTAGAGAGAACCCGACAGCTGTGCTGGTGTAACCCTGCACAACATGTCCATGGTCACCCGCCCATGACTGCAGCTACGTGTTTTCCTACCTGCTCGCAGTGTTGACAGACTGTTCTCAGTATTGCTTCACACAGACACTGCCCCCAAAGACATCTGGTATGATATCAAAAACTTAAATTTGCTCTAAGATCAGTTTAGGATGCTTCATGGTAGAAAAGCTATCTCCTCCTAAATTTCAGTAGGTAACCTTAGTAGATGCAGAATAGGAGTACATTCAAGACATTCAAGTACATTCAGTCTCGGCTCAGAGTCCGCAGTAGCTCTGTAGTCCTTTGGGTGACTTCCATTTCTCTGTTATTTTTGTCGGTTTGACTATTAGAGTTCAAGTGGGAGCCTAAGAACATTTTATATTAGAGTATATTAACCCGGAATAATATCTTCTGAGCCTGTAACACACTCACCTGCCAAGCCCAGACAGACAGCTCCTGTGCCAGATGAAACACCGTATTTGTCAATAAACTGATGAATCAGAGGAAATTGAGGGTCATAACAGTAGCTAGGTGTTGTTCACATCTAAAACAAGTTGAACTGCATAACTGGAAGGGATGCATCAATTTTTTTCAAAAGCTGACACAGTAGGGTTTAGTGTGACTAAACCCATAACAGCACAGGGTGATCAGAACTGTATGGGAGTTTGGAAGCCTAAATCCTTGCGTCCCACCCTCCCACTTCAGCAAGAGACTTCTTGCAAATTAATATACGCCAGGTCCATTCCTCCTCACTCTCTCCTCACAAAACAAAGGGAGTGGCTTTGAACAGTGCAGTTAAGGCGGGCTCCTGGATACCGTACTGCCACTGACTGACGTATCAGATACCAAACTTTTGAAAATGGATGGAAATTAGATCGGTCGACTCCAGATTGCATAAACCAGCCCTGAACCACTGGCTCTTTGTCCTGGGGCAATGTCTCAAGGTAGTCTGCAGTGAGCAGCAGGGCAAGACAATTCCTGATTTGACCTTACAGCAGGTTTTCTTTGCACCGCTGAAAGGAATAGCGCAATTAGATGGGTACCAAATACAGCCCACCTCCATTGAGATTTCAGTCCATTTATTTCTTTTTTTAAGTGTCTGACAGTATCTCTTCATTCTGAGAGCTTCAAGAGATGAAAATTAGAAACTTGTCCACTAAGACTGTAAAATTTTAAAATAGTATGAGTGGCTAAGCTACTGAAGTGGCTTTGCACCACAGCCCTCATTGCTTCCACTGCTTCATGAAACACTGCGATTTCAACCCCCTTCATCGAAAAATCTACCTGAGACCCAGGAACACTTTATAACACTTTAAATTTAGTTGACGTTTCCTGGGAAACACCAAACAGTGCCACATATCGCAAAGGCATTTGATGTCTGCTCATTGTTCTGTGTGCAGACTTGTCACTCTGATCACTTGATGTTCAGACACACAAAGAAAGCTATAGATGCTTCTTTCCAGAATCCATTTCAAATTCTTCTTACACCCATCTGGTGCCCTGTAGCCCCAGAAAGACAGGACTGCTCTCTTCCACCTGCTTCTCTTCCATCCCATTTCCAAAAGAAAAAAAATGGATTGTTCAAAGGAGAAAGTAATTCTGCAGCCCTTCCTATGGAAACCACCAGGAGGCATAAGGGATGACTGAAGAGTACCAAGTGCCCATAAAGGAGAGAGCTGATGGATGGATCCATCTGGCTGCCAAGCTGTTCCCTTGTCCCCCTGCACCAACCCTTCCTGAAGAAGCAGACAGAAAGAACTTCACAATACAGCTAGTTTCATGCAAGAAAAAAAAAAAAAACAACACGGTCCTGTAACACTTAAGAGTAAACAGAGCACCTGCGAGGGTAAGATGCTGCTGATGGTGAATACCTCCGAGAGCTGAACTGAGCCAGGTTGTGACTTTTTTTCCCCATGGAACAAAACAAAGAACTGCACAAAGAACAGCAGAAGCTGTTGGCTTACGAAGCCCTGGATGCCAGTACAATAGTTAATTAGATCTTTCTGGCTTTGAAATTATTTTATTTTATAATCGAATCTCAGCTGAAAAGATCAGTCATTGCAAAGAGATGATAAATAAAACAGGCACGGACACACCAAGTGTCTGCATGAAACTGATCATATAGGATCCAAGGGGAGATTAAATAAATACTTCTCTGTTCCTGGCACCTGTCTTGTCTCGCCTTTCAAAAGCGTGCGCTCATTCATCCCCACTGACTTTCTGGGCAGGTGAACACCTCAGTTTCCAAGGGATGTCTGCCCGAGACTGTTCACCTCCTCCAACTCCAGAGCTCGTCGTTTAGAATGCAAAGTCTGCTTCTGGCTGTTTATGCTGCTCTTTTCCAGCCCATTATTTTCCTACCAGCTAAATCTTTGGCTAGTTTCCTCCATCCTCCCCACACAAGACACTTAGGCGCATAGAGCCGACAAAGTTAAAATTGAATTTCCAAAAAAACCCTCAGTGGAAGAAATCAAAATACGTCGCTGTGAACTGAACTGCTGCCTACCAATCGCAGGCTGCTTTATAGTTTTAACCTCTCTGTTAAACAGGAAATAAAAAAGGAGGGGGTCGGATGGAGGAGTGGGACAGATCTGGAAGGATGGTTCTTTTCGCCTTTGCCCTTATGAATCCAGGACTGTAACATGATGCAATCTCCCGGCTATGATGAAACGGATTCAAACGGCAAAGTCTGGAGAGATACCACCTCTTCCCACCCTCGGAGGCACAAAATAATGAAACTCGCAGCTGTACAAAGCAGGCGGGTGCCTTTACCCGGGAAGGGATGCAAGTGTCGGGCTCGCAAAGACGGGGCTTCGTTCCGAGAATTTCGCCCGGATTTTTGCTCGTCCAAAGTGGCATCGCAGAGCGATTTTTCGGGCGGGGAGCCGAGGGGCACAGCAGCCACCGGAGCTGCCGCCCCTGATGCTCGGGCTCCCTCGCAGCTCTTTCCATGTGCTTCTACCGGCCAAGAAAACGAGCGAGAATTTATTTTTTTTTATAAAAAAAGGCTTTTTTTTTTTTTTTTCTCCACAGCTTGCCTAGCACGGGGCTGCCTGGAGCAGCAGCGGAGCCCCGGCAGAAAGAGAAAAAAAAAGCTTTTCTGAGTCCAGCCCTTTCCCGTCTTTTTTCCTCCTCTTTTTCCTCCCCGCCCGCGGATCTCGGGAGAAAGGGAGAGAGAGACGCTGCCCGGAGCGAGAGGGGAGCGAGCCGGAGCCCTCCTACCTTTC
>NW_009726003.1:0-8016 GCF_000703405.1 Apaloderma vittatum | reverse complement strand
GGGGGCACGAAGAACTTGGTGGTATTTTTGAGAAAGGTGGGAGGGCGTGAGCAGCATCCATCACGGATCAGCTTTTCTTCTCGTGCTCACCATGAACTCTGACAATTTGCATCTACTAACACAAGCCGTGTTTAACTTCTTCAGCCTGAAACATTGTTTTGGTACCTGCGTTCCCTGTGCTGTCAGTAAACAGATTAAACCTCTCTTAAACGTGAAGGCATGAGAACATTAAAGCAAATTTCTGTAGTTCTTTGAGGACTTTTTGAACGGGGGAAGTGGGTTAAGTGTCCTGCCGTTCAATTCTGTTCAAACAGGGAGTGGGCAGCAGTCAGTGACAGGAGTTGAAGCTTCCGATGATGCCAACAGCTACTGGCGCATTCGTGGGAAGAGTGACGGCAGTTGCCAGCGTGGGACACCGGTGAAATGTGGGCAAGCTATACGACTTACTCATGTTAACACAGGAAAAAATTTACACACTCATCACTTCCCATCACCGCTCTCCAATAACCAAGTGAGTTGTTTGAAATCTTAAGCTTCTGTGTAAATACTGCATGCTCTTGACAATCGTCTCTCCAGTTTCTGATGTTTTTGAAGAATCAGGCTTGGGTACCAGCTGCCAGAAACAGTATGCCTATGTGTACCTAGAGTTCAAGTATGTGCTTTTCTGAATCTTGGAATAATGTATTTAAGTTCTTGACGGAGGTAAAATTCATATGTACCAGTATTGGTATTTTGTAGCAGTTGTAACAAATTATTATTTTTTTTTCCCTGCACTATTGATGCTGGAAATACTGTTCTGAAATGTTTAGCATTTCCAGGGTTTAGGAGACTGGGCACCTCCCTCAACACTGTGAAGATTGCTTGTGTCATTGTTGTAACACTAAGCATTCCTATATCCAAGTTCCTTGGGGATCCAGTCTATTAGTCTCTCTCATCTTCTTACTATCCCTATTTTACTTCACTATTCTTATTTATCTATCCTTCTTCCACAGAAAAAAAATGAATCTGCTGTCACAATCATATTTATTTATCATTTTGTACATATCTAGAAGAATGTAATTTCTAACTGTAATTAGGTTCCAGTCTTGTCCGTGAACAAATGCTTATCCAAGATTTAGAATCTCTCTTAAAATAAATAATACAAACTTGGTGGAATTTTACAATTAGTAGTCATTTTAGTCTTCCTTCAAGCTATGTAGATAGGTCGTTACATTCCAAGCTGGAAGACCCAATTCTGTGAAAGAGGTTTGTCTTTTGCCTTGAGTAAAGTGCCTGAAGCCATAAGGTCCAATTTTTCCGTCTAAATATTCTAGTCATTAAAACAAAAGAAGTGATGGAAAAATAGCATTTCAGAAGAGTTATTTAAGAAGCAGATTGATTCTAAAACCTTCCCCCAGTTTTTATTTCTCAGTTTAAACAATTTGCATATGTCGTGGTTTAACCCCATCTGGCAACTAAGCACCACACAGCTGCTCGCTCAGGGCACAGTGTAACATTGTCATTAACTTAAAAATATCCAGCAATTGTCATTGTGTTTCTTTGCTTTTGCTGTGTGTTTGCACAATGTCTAAGTGAGAAGAAAGTTTGCATGGCTTCCCAGAGACTGACAGGACTGTGACTTACGACATTTTTGAAATATGTTGTAGTTCGGAACACAAACCTCTATTTCATGTTCTTAACGGAAGCTGGGTTTTCAATTCGTGTGTTGTCTTTCACACTTTTTGGGCTACATAAACTTGAGTTAACGTGGCTGTAAAATTTTAGGTTGCTAGGCGCAAGCTATTGCAGTTCTGTTTTCAAGTTGTTCATTGCTTCTAGTTACTGGATTTTTAAGAATTAAAGGTTGTCTAGAATCCTAAACAGTTGAAGCGTAACTTACCCATTTTCTGGAAATGCTTGGAATTTTTTTGGTGCATAATGAAATCTAATTTCTAACTTCTGTTTTAGCAGGAATACATTTGTTTTAATGGTCGTCTTTATTTTTTCTGAAGAGCTATTCAGTGGTCTGTCTGAAGAGTGTAAACCAGAATAGTTCTTGACCCAATTGTGAGCTTGATATAATTAAGTAAAAAAGGAATATGATTACTTAATAAGCTAAATTGTTGGGACATTGTGATAAAAACGCCCACTGAATTAACCCGTTGCAGTGGTCACGGTGAAGACCGTCACACTGCAAAGCTAAATGTCTTCTGACACAAACGTTTTCTGGGGTGTGGAAAGTTTGCATCAACATTAGCGTTGTTTCTTCTGAAATTTTTCTCAGAAAGGTTGTTCTGATCTCTGTGGTGAATCCCCTTTTGTTTCTTTTGTAATGCATGTTGGGGTTTGTGGGCACCTTTTGCTCAGACGACGTGTTGGAGTTTGTTGGCCCGTTGTGTTCAGACCGTAGTGGTAGAAAGTTACTGCCAGTGGTTTGGTAACTGCTGGCAAAGCAATGGAACGACACGTTTCCATTCCTCTGCATCCTTGCCTTTCCACGCTGCGGGCTTTGTGGTTGATATTTGTGTGTGTGTGTCGGAGGTATCTGCTCATGTTTTCACTTCAGGAAGTTTGTGTCTCTAACAGGAAGTAAGTGCCTTTGGTGACGATGGCGAAGGAGATGACCTCGATATATGGATCGTGCAATGCAGTGGGACTCACTGGGAGCGGGAGGACGCGGTGCGCTTCAAGCACGTGGGGACTGAGGTGTTCCTTTCCATAACGGGGGAACAGTACGGGCACCCCATTAGAGGCCAGCGGGAAGTTCACGGCATGCCTACCGCTAATCACCACAACTACTGGAAAGCCATGGAGGGAGTCTTCATCAAACCCAGTATGGACCCTGCAAAACATGATGAGCTCTGAGCTGACGGAGGATCCCAAAAGCTTCAGCTTACTCCAGTGTTGGGAGATGCTTTCTAAGATTTCTTTCTAAGTCCTGCTTTGCCTCGATGACTGAAGGGCATTAGTTCGTTCTGGGAATGCAGCACTTCTGTGGGGAATAGCATCTGCCAGGTTCAGCCATTGAAATTTATTTGGCAAAATCCTTCTGAATTTTCAAGCTTAGTTGGTGAAACTAGTTCATACATCTGTTAGTTTTTATTGTCATTTGTTTTGCTTGTTACTTTTTCTTGAATTCGAAGGAAATGGAAGAACTGAAGTAACACATTTCTGTAGTCCCAAGTACAATAAAACTTTGTATTTTGTAATCTTTTTCCAATTATAATTAAATATTTGGAAACTGACTTCTCCGTCTTAGTGAGAGAATGTTATTAATGAGGAGGTGGAGTATGCCTAGAAAGGGAAAAGTAGTTCTCAAATATATTGTCCTTTGGATGGCTTAAAGTCAGCTATTCAGCCTTCCAGAAAAAGAATGTGGTCCATTTGAAAATTGCTTCCAATGTCTTTCATGAGTTTCATTATGTACTGTATTGGAAGAGTTGAAAATATTATGTATGTTAGAGTAAGAAGACAAAGTTTTATTCACTTTCTCCAGGAGGTTCAGATTTTCTGGTAATGGCGATACTGATAATGGTAAGACCGCTCGGCTCTATGAACTGGTGCAGAAAGCTGCTGGTTTTTTAATTGATATTAGAATTTTATGAAATTCAATGTGGTGCAAAGGAACAGTTGAATTTGACTTTGGTTATACTTGCCTGTCATTCTGCAAGATGAGTATGAGAAGCTAGATGAATAAATAGTGAGGCATATACCCATGTGGGGGGTTTTGTGTGAATCCAGAAAAAAAGAATCTTAGACGATGGTTTGGTCCTGGATTTTTAACAAAATGGTATGCTCTGGAGTGCTGGCAAGGAAGCTTCACTGAGCAAGTTATGAATTTCTGTGTTCCTCTCCCTCAGCAAAAAGAGAAAAAAATCTAATTCTTTAATGTGTTTGTTACTGGAAATACTGACTAAAATTCAGAGTACCACTCATTTTCTATTTGCTTTAAATGGAAAAACTCACAAAATGAGTGTGAAAAGTCTGAAAATTCAGATGTCCTTGTCTCCATATGTAAAGAGTTTACTGATAATGGTCTTAATTAGTGAGTCAGTTAAAGAAGCAGGAAACTGATTCACTGCTTTTGCAGTCAGTGTTGCAGTGCTAGGGAGGCTCTTGCCCTCAGAAGGTGCAGCAGGCAAATGCGGCTGAGCTGTATAAATACACCTGCTGGTAGGTGCTGTGCGATGCCTCGCGCGGTTCTGCGGTACAGGCTAGCGTCAGGTTTTATTTAAGGGTTTACTGCTACTGAACATCCTTCATACTTGATGGAAAAAGGAACCTCTGTGACAGCTGGTTTGTGTACCTGATTATCTTTGAAGAAAAAGGTAAGACTTTTTCTATTAATCTTAAATTGCATGTGGGTATTTAAGGATTATGGGCATTTTGGAGAGTGAGGAGACTGGCTTGTGCTCTTTTGTATTAGAAGTAAAGTTTTATGTGGTGAGTGTTTCAAATTCCTTGATATTCAGGGACTAATTGGTATTGAAGTTGTGGCTATGAAGAATAGCTATTTAAAACCAGACCTTCTGCATAAACGAGGCGACTTGTCCTTTCCTTTATTAAAAAGGAGGGCTTTTGTTTTGAAGTCAGTATTTGAGCAAACACAGAAAGAGTAGTAGCATTTGGCAGGAGGAGGAAATCAATTTGGCAATGAGTTCTCTGTCACTAAGAGCTAAATGCTTTCTGCCTAAACCATATGGACTTAATGTTTGTGCACCTGTGGAGTACTGAGTTGGCTGAGAAAGGGTAGAGCTGTGTGTTTGGTCTCGGTCTGTGTGCCAGGTACCATCCCCACCCGATGTTTATCTCCGCCTGGGTGATTCTGTCCCTAGCAAAGGCATTTGTCAGTCTTACTTAATATGTTTGAGTGGGATCTCACCGGACCTTTCTCTTTCAGTTCTGGATTTGAGCCAAATTAGTTTGGTGAGGCCAAGAAAGAACTGACTTCTGGAATCTCAGTTTTGAAAACATTTGTACCTTCTTTTCCTAAAGAACCAAGCTTCCCCACACATGTATCCATAAATGCCTTACTGAAAGGCTTGTTCAACAATATTCCTGCAAACTCAGTTTCCTTCACTCTTGATTCTGACCAAAGTGTAAAAGTCCTTTGGCCTTAATATTTCAGTTGCGCATGTGTCACAATATTTTGGGTTTGATTTGGGTTTTTTTTCCCATTTCTTATCACTATAAAAGTTGGGCTGAAAGATTCTTAAATAAGGCAAATTGAAGAACATCTTTGGAAAGTCTAATATAGTACTAAAATATTGGTACTCATAGCATTCTGAATGCAGACTACAAAAATCAGGAGTTAATGTAGAAATTGCAGAAGCTTATAGCTGTGAAAAATGATGGCTTGTGCTGATGTGCTTTCTATGTAGCTTCTAGATTTACAAGGCTTGCATTAGTATCTGTTTAATGTTGTATCTTAGGCTTTAAGCTGAAGTGCTGAGATTTCAGAATCTGATACGGGTGTTTTTATTTACTTTAACTGCTTACAGTTAACTTTTTGGTCCTTCCCCCACAGCTGAGGGGTAGAGACTTGGAGAATCCTGGGGTTTATATTGTCAGTGTTTGTTGTTGTTTGTCTTCCACATGACTTTTATCATCTGCCTAAAGATATTGGGACTAGAGTAAAACATGGAATACTGAGAGATGCAGATATGAAAGTGGGGAACGTGGTTTTGTATCTTTGTTTTTCTTTATTTCAAGATGATAAACTGAATTTTATAATGCCTCCTATCAAAATTCTCTATGCAATTCATGCTTAAGTGAAAACTGTATGGTTTTGCTTTTGATGCTAGCAAAAACCGATTCTTTCAAATAACTGTCAGGTGCTTTCCAATGTCTTTCTCAGTACTACTGTAAGAACTCTTTGAGAAGATGTGCCACGCTTCCTTTATTAAACTAGAAAGGCTTTTGGGAAAAGAATGAGAAGGATCCTTATTTGTAGTTGTTGTCAGAGGGAATAATTGCTGAAAACAAACTACCTACTTTAAACTCTACTTTGAAAAATGAAATCTGTCAAATACTGCATTTTACGTATATATATATCCAGGTCAATGTAAAATGAGGAAGAGTTCCTTAGATCTGTTGATTTTTGGAGGCGTGTGTCTACAAACATTTTTACTCTCTATTTCCCAAAACTCTTTAAAGCTACGTATGACTGCTCAGCGTATGAACACTTCCCACATATTTTGACTTTTCGGTCAGTATGAATGAGAACTTACTTTAGTTTGTTGAAGGTACTAAAAGGAATGTACTGCTCATTGATTCTTCATTCTGTGTGTCAAGGCTCAAGATTAAACCGATGGATTAATTTATTATGTTTGGGAATACTAATAGAATATGTCTGTTCTTATTAAGTTAAATTAGCATATAGTTTAAAAACTCAGAACAAAAAGAATTTACAATCAAAGCAACTCCATTATAGTGATCCTTACTCAGCAGTATTTTTGCTGAACCTTACAACTACCTCCTTCGAGCAGCATCGTTGTGCTGGGTGTCTGACCCTGGCTGGCTTGCTGCCTTCTTGGGGGGGTTCCCTGCTGGCAGCTGTGAAACTGCCTGAGATTTGTGTGTGCATGGTGCTGCCTGCCCCTCTTCTCTAGTTTTGAGTTCTCTTCTGTGCCCTTTTGATTTTGCAGTTCTCTCTTCAAACAGATCTTCCTGTAATCCAGCTCTGGGCCATTATCTGAATATCTCTGATAATTAATTGTTCTGTAACATAGCTGTTTTATAGGAACACGGAAATCCCATGTGTGGGTTTACAAGGCAGGCTGTGTCATTAAGCTTTTTAAGAGAACAGGTGGATTTCTTTAAGAAATGTTATCTTTAAACAGAAATACTCAGAGCTAAGGAAGTGCTTTCTTTCTGTATTCCCCTTGATTCTCTCCTGTGGGGTAGGAAGCACAGGGGGTGGTTTGCTTCCTCAACAAGGAATAAAAATGTTCAGTCTTGCCAACCTGGAGCTGCACTGGAAACACAAAGCAATTCAAACCTACCTGAGGGTATGTAGTGTTTATTATGTATGCAAATCACAAATAGTAATCAGCCTTAGAGTCCCAAGGTTATTTTAAATACTTAGAGGAATAAATATTTTATGCTTTCTCCCCTGCTCCCTCTGGCATTCTAAGCATGTCAGTGCTCTCATGTTTATAAATACTTTAGCAAGACCTTGGGTATTCATACCTAATAACTTAGTTTTACTCTGTGCAGGAGATGGAACACTGGGGTTAGCTCCTTGTAATTAATCATATTTACTTCAATGATGTGTGGGAATTGACTGGGGGATGGTCAACCAATTCTTCAGAGGACAATCCTGAATTACCGTGTGTATGAAACAAGGAGGGAATGTAGGGAGCACCTTGAAAGTGGACTTGAGCAGTTGCACAGTTCAATGCTTCTTTCTCTTTACATTGCAGCAAATTAAACTTGGTATTGTACTAATTCTAAATTAGCATAAAGTTCACAGTGGAATCCTCCTGTGTCAGCTCTGATATTGATTCAAGCTGCTGTTTTGTGAGAGATTCAGCTGTCTTCAATCCTTTGGGAAAATAGTGTCCTGCTTCATTAGGGTTAGAAGTGTTAGAAGCTGCGTGACATCTCAAGGGTACCAGACCCTCATGAAACACATTACAAATTAATTAGAACGTGTGCAAGCCATAAAGCTGCCTAATTAGTTCCTATATGCTTTTTTAAACTATAATATGCAAATGCTGGTTTGCATGTCTGCAGTACTGCAGAGCTTAGGCTCGGATCTAAGGCTCTTTGCTTGGTCTTCGAAGTGGTCACGTATTTATTCACCTGAGCTTCGTTTTCCGAGAGCACCGAGCAGTAGCGGAGCGGTGTGCCGCGCTGAAAATGGAAGCGTCTGCAGTGAATCGAGCGTAACGCAAACCACAGCTCGACAGAAAACACAATAGGTACCCGATGTCGCTGTTCTGCCGGTGCCTTCTCGCCCCCATCTCTTCGTGCTAGAGGCTGGGAGGGCGGCAGGGCCCCGGCGGAGCTGCCCGCGGCTCTGCGGGGTTGCGG
>NW_009726002.1:0-2835 GCF_000703405.1 Apaloderma vittatum | reverse complement strand
AGAAGGTGGGGACACCACCAAAACCAAACCAAAGGAAAAAACCCAACCATCCCCACCTCAAAGCACACAAAGTCAGGGAATATTTAAAGGTAGATACATACTTGTAGAGCTGACCTTACCACCTCTTCTCTTCTAGTATATTGCAAAAGTAGTCACAACCTCAGAAGTGACTTATATCCTAAGCTTATTACCATCAGTAGCAAGCGTGGCTTTCCAGGGTATAAGCAAAATAAGCAGTAAAACCAATGACGGCCCCCTTGCCCTCTTCTCCCCGACATGTAAGCACTATGCTGTCCTAAGCAACTGCCTTATTCCTATCTCTGTACCATGTCAGAAATCGGGCTGGCTCTAGACAACATAATAGAAAAACGGGTGCCTACATTAAAAAGCATAAAATCTCACCAACAATAATTCTACACATGGCACATGAGACTGAGTTTGGAGGAAATGTAATTTTGTTCCACTTCAAAGAATGTAAGTTTAACGATAACTGTCAACTAAAAATAAAAGTGACCAATTAAACTACAAGTATTATTAAAGTGATAAGGTTCACCTGAAGCATGCCTCCCATTTACACAGGGTAAAAAAAGGATTTGATATACCTTCTCTTAACTAAACACAGCACATAAAATCAGTGTGGAAATACATTCCATAGCAGATTTAAACCAGCAGCAGTTAAAATTCTTTCACAATTGCCTCTTCTCTAATACACTACATTTAGAAACATCAATAGATCTAGCCAAAGGAAAAAAAAAAGCACACAAGCACGCTGCCCCAGCATTCAGGTTTAGGTATTCTTCACCACCCTCTCATATCCTTGGCATAAAGAATACTACTCCTCCTATCCCTCTCACCTCCATTTTTTACTACAAAATCAAGTTGGAAGAATATTTAAGAAATTTCTAAATATTCATAATCAAAAAGCTTCCATGAACATGATGCAGAATATCCTGGGTCAGTCATTCAAGATCACCTCTTAGAGAGAGGCTCGTTTAAATGCAGGAGTTGAAGCAACCTCCAGTGTCAGACTGTAGCGTCCAATATCATTTTACGTGCTACCAATGGCTTGATTCTGCAGACAGATAGAACCAACACACCCTTTCTTTCTCAGGGTACTTACAACACCACCCTTTTCTATGCAACTGTAACATGAAATTAATCTTGAAGATTTTGACTGTGATTTCTTGTTCGTTACTACTGAAAAAAACCCAACAAAACAACACCCATGATCAAAAGATAATGTTCTATTGTAAAACAGATTTCCTTCTTCTTCCTACTCTGCATTTTCTATCAAGTATACACTGGTCTCAGTGATATGACACAAAATATTTATAAGCAGACAAGGCAAACTTTCAAGATAATAAATCCAAAGCCAGGATGAACAAGGGTTTCAAATGATGAATTAAAGAAAAACAAAAACAACCCACGAACAAACCTAAACCCCACACAACTCATATGCCAAATAAAAGGAGACTGGAAACAGCACGCTGTCATCAGGAAAGGTGCTTAAAGCAAGGCTGAATACTGGGTTTGTTCTGCCTGCTGTCACTTCCCCTACCACCCAGCCCCTATCTTCATATCAGAGCAGCAAAACCACTGGTATTAATAAAAAAAAAAACCAACAACAAAAAACAGTAATAGTAACAGAATTGAACGAAATTCTGAACAACACTCAGTTAAAGAGCCCATCACAACAACCACTAACAGTAAATACAATTACCATATATTATCATGCATGCTATACTCAAAAAAAAAGAACCCAAATACAACCACTCAACCCACAATTTTGTCTTTTTCCTCTAAAGCCAAGCTCTTAAATTGGGGCTTTCACTCAAATCAGATTCTATTTGTTACTATGAAGCTATCTTGCATTTATATTTGGAAAACACAGATCTTTGTCTCATGCATAGCAGCTCATGACAAGTTGGAAATATGTCACAAGAAATATTTATTTTTACAATAGTGATGACAGAATTTTAAGCTTATTTTAAGTGACTGTTTTAACTGTATTACAGATTTTACATCGTCAGACATTACTATCTCTCACACTTACAGATTTGCTTCAGTTTTATTTTGTAATTCCAGACAGAATCCAACCTAGTATTTTCTGTTAACTTTTAGATAAAACATTTAAAGGCAGAATCATATATGTTTTCTTTTAGTGGTTTAAAGAGTAAGGAGATACTGTCTGCATGAGAGATTGATTCGAAAGTGTGTTCAGTGGATGAGCTGACGAAGTGGGAAGCTTCTCTTTTAAAAGAAAACCTGACTCTGCTTAGAGTAGGAGCAGAAACCACAAGCAGAACCAACTTCAGAACCAAACAAAGAGGACTCTGGGAATTATGTCAACCTCAGACAACACCCCCCACCCATACCGACCCCATTTATACCCCAGAATCACAGTGGTATGTGACATCACGGGAAAAAAAAAAAACCTCATCTCCATCCCTCAACAACCCACTTTCGTTGCGGCTACAAGGCAGAAACGGATGAGAGGCATGGAAATGAACCTTTTATTTGCAGCATTTCTCTTCCCTTTCCTTATGACCAGAGACAAGGAGACAGAAAAGTCACCTCTGAAACTTACCAATGCTACAGGATGGTCGGAAGGAGAATGCAGATAACAAGGTCTGTGGCACCGCCTCAGAATCAGAGAAACCCAGCCGAATGGCAGATGGGGCCATTCTAGCCCAGGTATTTCCCCCTCCCGCACCCTCTGCTCGGGCTGAGGGGCTGAGGGTCAGCCGATTCTGACCACAAACCCATAGCGACCCCGAGTCTCGCACTGCTCCACGAGGAACCTCCACCCAGACTCACCCTCACAGCGCCACGGGA
>NW_009726001.1:652-974 GCF_000703405.1 Apaloderma vittatum | reverse complement strand
CGGCGTTTGGCGACAAAAACCCGCCGGTTTGGGGTGCAGGAGTTGTTTTTGCAGCTGCTCTAACCCCGTGTCGCATCAGCCCTTTCTCCTCAAGTTTTTATCGCTCCTGAAAATCCCGGCGGGTGGGTAAAAAGGGAAAATTTAATTTCACCAGCAGAAGCACCAAGAAGACCTGTCTGGTTTCTATTTATCTTTATTTTTATTTTTCCTTCTGAGTGTCAGGGCGTCCCCCCTCCTTCCCTAAATAATGAAGCCGATAAATAACAACACTCAGCCGTTTTCTGGTGATGGGAAAACCGGAGCTGCCGGTGGATCTGGCGGG
>NW_009726001.1:367-604 GCF_000703405.1 Apaloderma vittatum | reverse complement strand
CCAGTGCCACCTGGTGGCATCTGTTTTGGCCACACGGGCTTCGGGAATGATTTCAGACCGAGCAAAATGCAAATAAATCCGCTCGTTTCCCATCACGGTCGAGTCGGCTGATCCTTGGTTTGGTTCAGGGATGGGGGAGAGCGAGATTACGGATTTTGACGAGCGTGGGGTGGGAGAAAAGCGTTTCTTTCTCTCTTCACAGCGGGACGTCCAACAGTTTCGTAGGAAAGTGGAAGC
>NW_009726001.1:0-209 GCF_000703405.1 Apaloderma vittatum | reverse complement strand
TTGTCGGAAGAAATCTCTTTTTGGGCGCCGCAAAGGGCTCGGGTCGGCTCCGCCTGCGTCCAACGGATTAAAAACCTCTAATTCCACGTGGTTGAAATCGCTGCGCGCGTGCGGTTGTCTCCCCGCAGACCGTCCGAGAGGAAGAGCGCGAGATCTACAGGCAGTTGCTTCAGATGGTCACAGGGAAACAGTTTTCCACCTCCAAGCCC
>NW_009726000.1:15399-18563 GCF_000703405.1 Apaloderma vittatum | reverse complement strand
GGGGCAATGAGACACCCTCACCATGAACCTGGAAGGCCTTGAGATGATTGCAGTGCTGGTGGTCTTGGTCCTCTTCGTCAAGGTGCTGGAGCAATTTGGCCTCTTCGAGCCCGTGTCCTTGGAAGGTAACGGGCGCGTTGGTGATGTCCTCCGGGGACACAGCGGGCAGGCAGCAGGTGTCCAGAGCTGCCCCCAAGGATGCTCTGAAGCTTCTGCATCTGCAGGAGGTTCCTGGGATGTGGTGTCATTCTGCCGCTTGTAGGGGTGGGCAGGGGGTTCTTGGTGCAAGGAGCAGAGTATCCTGCCTGCTCCATGCAAGGTCCCAGTGCCTCGGGACGTGGGGAGGGGACAGGGCTGGCAGGGTGTCTGCTGCATGGTGATGACTTTGATGTGTGCTGTGGGCTGAGACTGTGTGATTGTGCAAGTGGGCACTAGCAGTGTGAGCTCTCAGACTCAGCACCAGCCTCCAGAGTGGCCAGGCTTGGACAGGATGGATGTCTGCTGCGCTCCCTGCTCCTGGCTCTCTCCAGGGCCCCCTGTGGCCCTTGGGCAGGGAAGAGGGGCACAGGGAGTGCTGCCCGGCTGGGGACGGGCTGTGCAAGGTGCTGAGCTGTGTGCGTGGGGCATACTTAGGGAATCCATCCGTGGTGGGAGGGAGGTCAGGACCACTTGTCTGGGTGCAAACCCGCTTGCAGGGCAGGAGAGCTTTCACTGCTGCTTAACTAGTTGCTTTGTCCTTCCAGCAGCACGCTTAGGTGGATCATGCTAGAAGGGAAACTGAGGCAGGGGCTGATTTAACTCCCAGATGTCCTGCCTGTGAGCCCTGGGAGGGGGGAGTCAGGCTGACTGTGCCCAGATTGGTTCCTCTCCTCCCCAGTTCTGTGGTGATTTGGGGAGTGCCTCTTCCAGACCCTTCTTTTCCACCTCCCCGTGCTTTTGCTTCCCCATGCAACCACTTAAAGCTTTGGACACTAGCTGGTGACATTGATTGTGGCTGCTCTGCAGCACACTGGCTTCCAGCCATGGCAGAGTGGGACAAGCAGAGAGCCCCCCAGACCTGGCAGCAGCCCTGCTGAGGGGCACAGGATGAGGCAGGGGTCGCCCTTTGGCCTGTGTGGCTGCTCCTTGCCAGTTCCTACTCCTCCGTCCCCTGGGGCACACTCCTTGTCCCCCTGCAAGTCTCTTTGCTCTGGCCTGAGCCAGGGCAGGAGGTTGGGGGTGGGGTGTCCTGTATCTAGCCTTGTCCCTATCAGGTGGCACCCCTGCAGAGGGGACTGGGATGGATGGTGGCATGCCTGTCTCCCCTGAAGGACAAACCTTGCTGCCAGTCCCACCTTGTTCCCAAGAGGACACAGTGTCACTGTGAAGTGTGGGGAGGCACAGCCTGCCCTGTCCCTCCTCCACCTGCACCTCCCACACTGGGAAGCTGTGGGTCCCTCTGGCCTGGCTAGAGATCCACCCCAGCTGTGGCTGTGGGACTCAGGTGCCCCAGATTAGCAGCAATTGCTCCCATCACCAAAAGGTGCTGGGAGGAGGGGAAAATGTGTTGCTTCAGGGGTAGAAATTGGCTGAGGTTGAGCCAAGCCCTGGGTATAGCACAGGCAGTCCTGTGGGTGAGTGGCTGCATGTTGGGATGGGATGCTGTTGCATGGGCCATCCCCCAACTTTTCTTGGGAGGCAGCAGGTAGGAGACTTTGCTTGCTGGGGAAGGTCCCAGGCAGTGTCTGGGATTGGGAAATGCTGAACCCCCTCTGGGAGTTGTTTACCAGCCATGCCAGGGCCAGCAGTGACAGCCCAGGGACCGCAAAGAGCCTGAAACCGTACACTAATGGCTTGGCTCTGCTAATGGACACGAGGCTCCATCACCCGTAGCAAAGCCATCGATACTGCCTGCCGCGCTTCCCCTGCCTCAGCTGCCACCGCACGCTCTGTCCGTGCCCTGCCTGTAGCTGTGGCTGTCTCGCTGCCCAGGCTGTGCTGCAGTTGTCCTGGAAATGGGTTGTGCTGGGGGGGTTGTTGTCCTGCCACAGTGATGGACTGGGAATGAAGCATCTCCTGAGGAAACTGGGAAAATGCCCTAACCCTGGGGAAGGGTTCAGTGGGAGCATCTTGCAGCAGGACCCTGTCTGCCCCTGGGGAGGCTGCAGAGATGAAGGGAGTGAAATGGGGGAACTCCAGTTCACAAGCTTGGCTGGATGAGGCCCTGAGCAACTCATCCTCCGTTTGGAGTTGGTCCTCCTGTGAGCAAGTGCTGGTTGTCTGCACTGCCTCACCCTGTCCTCTTGTCACTGTGCCCCCTTGGATCCCACCACAGCCTTGGTGGCATGGCCACAGCTGCTGTCTGACAGCAGTGGTGGAGCATCTCCTGTGGCTGCACTGCACTCCAGAGGTGATCGATGCTGGAGCCAGTGTTGTTTACCAGATAGTTAACTGCTGAGAGGCTGTGTCACCCCATTGCTGCCCTGTGCTGCTGTGCACTGTCCCTAGCCCCAAACACCTCCTGGCAGAGCTGCTTGAGCACTGCTGAGCCCCCTGGAGGGCTCCCAGCCCCCTGCCAAGAGCCTGCTTTGGCCAGACACTTGGGAAGGGGCAGGCAAAGAGAAACACTATTGATTTTGGCTCTTGCAGTGCAGCATCAATAATTCAGCATGGAGCAATCGGTCCTGGCTGGGAGGAGGGGTGGGCAGGAGGTGAAAGGCAGGAGAGCCGCCTGCGTAGCTCGGCCTCAGATGAATATTAGATGAAACTGCAGATTGCTATTGGCAGGATAATTGGTGTCTGCCCAGGGCTGGCCCTGCCTCAGCTGGTCGGGATCTATGCATGGGGCAGGCAGGACGTGAGTATTTTGGAGAGCCCCCAACACAGGGTGTGCTGGCCCATGCCTTCCCCAAGGGGCTGCTGCTGTTGGCCCATAGCTGAGGATGCAGACGGGGGCTAGGGAGGGTGCCAAATCTCTACAGAGCCTGGGGAGAAATGGGAAGGAGCAGAAGCCTGTCTGGGTGCCACCAGAAACCCAAAGGGTGCCAGGCAGGAGGGTGGTGGCAGTGAGCAGCACACCCACCTCCTGGTGCCTAGCTCCAGATGGGAAAATAAGCATCCCTGTGGCACTGGCAAGAGCAAAGCCCTGTGCCAAGCCTTGCTTTCCTTCTGCTTTCCAGGAACCC
>NW_009726000.1:5913-15362 GCF_000703405.1 Apaloderma vittatum | reverse complement strand
TGGCTGGCCTTTTGGAGTGTGGTGCCAGAGGTCCCCAGGCTCAGAGCACCACCCAGCCCAGTGGGTTTGACAGACCCAAGATGTCAAGGCAAGCGTTAAAATCCAGCCTGAGATCTCAGCTATGAGTACTCCAGGTTGAAGTTTGGGGTTTCCTGAGCTGGGGTGCACCAGAAATTTCCCCATGTGCAGTGGGTTTAACCCTTGTCTTTCTTTTTTCAAGGGCTGGCAGATTTTTCAGCTGACTGTAGGGCAGGGTCTGGTGGCTTATTCAGGAGAGAGCTGCTGGGTAATGGTGAGGGCTTGCGAAGCAGGAGGGGAAGAGGCAGAGGTGTATGGTAGTCACATCCAGGCTCTGGGATTGGATCCTGGCACAGCCTTGCACACTGAGGCATGCTGTAGCTGGGCTGCATCCTGCCAGCACTGGGGTCTCGGAGAAGATCTCCTGGAAACTTTACACTTCCCTCTGTGAAGCATCTCCCATGTGCTCTGCAACCCAGGGATGTCAGCTCCAGTCATCGCTGTGGGCACAGGATGGGCTGTGCTGTCTCACCCTGCTCAGAGAGGGTGGAGCTGGGGGAGAAAGAGACTTTTCCTGGGTTCCCGTGGCTGTGACCCCCATGGCTGGGGCCAGGGCAGGATGGCTTTCCCCAGCACTGAGATCCCCAAGGACCATAGTGCCTGTGGCATGTACCCCGCTGACTTTGTCACTGCACGGTGTCACATCCTGCTCAGCCCAGCCAGACATAATTAGCTTGTTGAATCTCTTCTCCCTCTGGCCTCACGTTAATCACTTTTCACACTGCTTCCCTCGCAGTTCCCTCTGGCCTGGCTTGTTCTTTCTGTTGCTGATGTGCCTGGAGAGGGGAGCAAGAGGACAGGACTAGACATGGGGTGGGGCTGCATTGTGCCCCAGAGATGGGCTCTGAGCCAGTGGATGGAGGGGCAGTGAGATCACTCAGCTATGGTGAGGTGAGAAAATCGCAGGCTGGAGAAAAAGTAAGAAAGCTAGAGAGCAGGGGAGCTTGTTGGGACAGCACTTATTTGCAGCCCTGTTCCTCCAGCGGAGGATGAAACCTTGGAGTCTAATGGGAGAGGCTGGCTTGGAGCCAACCTGGGACTCTCTAGCATGGGGTTGTTTTGGGCTGCAAGGTGTTGTGAGAGCTCAACGGGGTCTCTTTCACATCTCCTCTGTGAGGGGAAAGGGAGGTGGGACAGGAGTGAGGGTGGGGTTGCAGTGGGGTGGGGATGTTGAGATGGAAGTGCTCCTTGCCTCCTGTCCCAGGGGCTGCAGGGTGCTTGGGAGAAGGTTTGGAAGGATTAGTGTGTTTTGGCACATTTGGGGCATGCCATTAGGGTACGGGAGGGTGTGTAGCATGTCTGATGGCATGAAGGTGTTGAGAGGTAGGGAACTGAGGGTGTCTGGGACTTGAAGTCTGGAGATGTTTAGGAGTGCTGGGGTGCTTGGGGGGACACTGGGCTTCAGAGGGCTGGGGCTACCTGGAGTCTTGGGGCTGTGGGATGCAGTGGGCTGCACTTTGTCAGATGATGGGAAAAAGGGCTGCAAGTGGCTGAGGCTGGGGAGATGACCAGGAGCTGGAGGCAAGGAGCAATAGATGTGGCGTACACCACCATGCAGGGGAAAGCTTTCCTCACTGCTGCAGGAATTGGCATCTATGAGGGAAGTGTGGCTAAAAGAGTCTATAGTCCCTGGCCCCCTTGCCCTCCCTGTGGGGCTGTGCCAGGGTTGGGGAGGGAAGGGGCTGCTGAGCTCCTTGGATTGGCAGTTGGGCTCTGAGGACAGGGCTGGCTGCAGCCAGACAAGAAGACTCGAAACATGTCAAAATGATGCACAACCTGTTGATTGTCCCTGGTGAGGACAGAGACCTGCACAGTGCTGCTGCCTTGTCGCTTTTGGCTGCTGTCCTTGGCTCAGAAAAGGGCTGCCAACAGACTTCACGTGAGTGCAGTTGGATTTGTTTGCTCCCATCCTCTCTGTCTCCTGGCTGGTGCTGGGGATGCTGCAAGATTAAGGGGCTGCAGATTGCATCCCGTTGCAGTGGGAGCTGTGATGGGAGGGTAAGAGTCATCAGAGGAGTAATTAGTGGCTAAGCAGAGGGAGGGGAGGAGGCTGCTGTACCAAGGAGGTGCTTTCAATCCCCTTGTGATGGAGGATGTCCCTGAGCTGCCTGGGCTGTGGCTGAGGCATGTCCAAGCTTTGTCTGTGTGCCTTACTGGGAAGGGTATGGATGGCATCTGGATAATGGCTATGCAGAGCACCAGCTTTCTTACAGACACGCTCCCTGCAGCCAAGAGGAGCTGCTGCTCTGCTGGGGTGTTTTGTAGGTAGCTCCTCTGGTACCTTGGATGCGCTGGTTCCTGCTGCCAGAGATATACCTGCCAGGGAAGTGGTGATGTGGGATGGGGCAGGGTGTGTCTCTCTGTGTGGGCTTTGTGGCAGGGCAGTGAATGTGACCATCCCAGTCCCTCAGCCTTATCTGCTCTGTCTGGGGAGTCCCTGAGCTCCACTCTCCCTTCACACCTGCATCCCGTTCCTTTCCCTGCTCACAACATTCTCTGCATGGTGTGGTCTGAGAAATTATTATTCCACTGACATCATCTCTGGGCACAGTCAGGCTGTCTGGGAGCACCATCATGGGCTTGGGATGGGAATGGGGACAGCACTGCTGTGAGTCCTGCCCTGCTCTGTAGGTCCTTCTGGCTCATGGCCCCATCTCCCTTTGGGGCCTGCTTGGCACAAGGGTTGTGCAGCTGCTCTCTTCTCTCTGGCGGTGGGGAGCAACCCAGCCCTGAGTCTCTGCTGTCCCACGAACTGCAGGTTTCACTCTGCAGCTTTGCTGCTTCCAGCTCCTCGGGGTGTCCAGGCTGAGGCTGCCCCTCTCCCACCCCCACGACAGGGACTCTCCATCTATCCCCCTGCCCAGGAGATGCCAGCTCTGATTTCATTCCCCTGATGGATGACCTCAGAACTGCTGCAGACACCTTGGCCCTGTTACACTTGGCTCTGTCACTGCTGACTGATGAGTGTTGTTTGCAGACCTGCTGCTGGTGGGACCCATCCTGACCCTCCCATACCCCAGGGTATCTGGGGCAGCTCGCTGTCTCTTCCTTTGGTGAACCTTCACTGCAGACTCCCGAGAGCTGTGGTCCTCCTGACTGGGGGGTGGCGCTGGTGCCATGGAGGGGAAACAGAGGCGGGGGCTGGTGTACCCTGCTCAGAGCTGAGACCTGCACAGGGATGATCGTGAGCCACAGGTTGTAGGAGCAGCTGGGCTCGACATCGCTGCCTGAATGGACCCAGAGCCATGGCCTGGCAGGGGGAGCTTGGGGATGTGCCTATGGCCTCCCAGGAAAAGGTGATGATCTGGGGAGGGATGGAAGCTATTCCACTGAAAAGAATATATTCTGGGAACTGCTGACCCCTTCCCCGTGCTCCCATGGGACTGCCCAGGCTATCTGAAAATGCAGAGGGTCCCCTCACCTAGCTGCCTTCTGCCACGCTGACCTTTCTCCTAAGGCAGGGGGCTGAGGCAGATCATCCCTGGGGTACCGGCTCCTCCTGACCTTCCAACAGGCCTGCTGGTGCCCCACAAGGCCAAACAGGGACTGTGGGAGCTGCATGACTGTGGCTGCTGGTGGTCTGCTCCCAGGCCTAGAATGGTGCCATGCCTGGATGCTGAGCTGGGGACTCTGGGGGGGTCTCACCGCCATGGGATGCACATCTTACACCCATCATGATGGTACATTTATTGATGAGTTACTGAGAGTGATGAGGGAGTTTTGGTACAGCTTGTTGCTTATTGTAGGGTTTTTCTTGCAGGAGGGTGCTGTGGAAGGGGTGGGCTGGTCTCCCCAGTCAGCTTTCAGTGGGAGAGCGCTGGTGGGTGTGGCTCTGTGGGGATGGCAGGGACATGGTTATGCACATCGGGCTGACCCCAGCTCTGGGGAGACCACGGAACAGCCTAGGCTTGAGTCCTCTCTGGGAAACGGGGTGTCAGCCTAGCAGCGTGTAAACCTCTGATCTGGTAGCACTGGGTGGATGCAGCCCCCAAGGACACATCAGCTGCTGGTGGCTCAATACAAAGTGGCCTATAACTGTGGTGATCACTGCTGGGTCAGGGGTCCAGCGTCCAGCAAGCTCCGGGATTCATTTCAAAAGCGTGTGGAAATGGGGATGGGAAATCCCTTCCCCTTTTGGTGCTGCCCAAGGATGGAGGCTTGGTTTGTGTGTGTGTGTGTTCTGAAGTAGCTGGGCTGTGGAGTGATTCATGGGAAGCGACAAGCCACTTAACCTGGCAGACCTCTCGTCACAGATAAAACCCTGCCAGCCCTTTCTGTTGGCTTGTTTTGTGCCAGACACTTGGTGGCTCTTGCAGAGGGGTATAGGGCAGGGCAGCATCTGGAAAAGGAGCTGTCGCTGGCAGGGACAGGGCTTTGTGCTGTGGATGTCCTGTGTGCCCAGTGGGGCAGCACATGGCTGTGCTCCGCTCCCTGTCTTTGGGCAGAACAGTTTCCCAGCAAAGGGGAGCCCATGAAGCCCCCAGACTTGCTCATAGTTTGGATGCTGGGGACAGAAAGGGGACAGCGCGTCTGCCCCAGAGCCCTCAGGCATACTAAAGCCAGGACAGCAAAACCTCAGTCTTGGTCACCCTTTTCCTGTTGTTAAGCTGCATGTGCTGAATGTGCTCCCTCCCCTGTCCTGGGGCCCCTGAAATCGGTCCCTCTTTGGTTTCTTCCTTAAGAAAACTCCCATGTTCTTTTTTTTTTTTCTTTTTCCTTCTTTATAACAAACTAAAGTGTAACTTGCACTCGACCTGACCTACTGCACGTGCCTATACCTGCTGCCCCTGTGAGTCCAACCACAGTTTACTCTCTGTTGCATCTCTCTCTCGCTGTGTGGTTTCCCTCCCACCCTGCTCCCTGCCCTGGTCCATCACCCTGGTGTTGGGTGTTCCTCTGCTTGCCCTGTCCCTTCCCCCTGGGCAAAGGGGCCGCTCCTGATTCCCAGGTCTGTTCCCACAGCTCCGCTCTGCTGGAGGGACCTGGCCCCAAAGCATCCTTGGAAGGCTGAAAGGTGCAATTTCCCTTTCCCTCTGCAAGTTAAAGCCCTGGAAAAATAGCTAGGCCAAAAATCATGTTTTAGGCACAACTTCTAGCCACTTCTAGGAAGAAAAAGCCTCTTTCCTCACCTGCCTGCAAACCCCAGAGTAGGCAGGAGGCAGGCTGTGCTGTCCTGTCAGTGCCAAAATCCTGGCCCTTGCCCTTGTCCCTGTCACCCTGTGACAAATGCCAGGGGGTGCATTCATGCATCTCTGTGTGTTTGCACGTCACTGGCACTCTGCTGTGGATGCCACTTCCCTGGGGACAAGTTTGCCCTCTCTGAGTGGCTCTGTGTGCTGTCCTGCTGCAACAGTGACCTCCTCGAGCTGTTTTTCATGCCCTAGAGTGACAGAGCTGCCTGCCCCAGCCTGCTGCCTTGGTGTGAGCTCAAAGGGTCCCAGGTCCTGCCTTTGGGCATTTGAGTATTGATCTGCCTAGCATGGATGTGGTCTCGATCCTGGAACTGGGTACCATGCAGCATCATTTCCCCAGCACCTGTGCCTCAGCTCAGCCCCACAAGGCTGAGAAAACTCCCAGAGAAGCCCTATCTGCTAGTGTCCTAGAGAAACAACTCCAAAACCAGGGTTCAGGAGGCATAGGTGTCATGACCTGCTGCTTGCAGGTGTCCAGGGTGCTTGGAGCAAACATGGTGTCAGTGGAGCCCCAGAGGGACTTTGCACCTTTCGTCCCATCGGTGCCCCATGTTGCTGCCTACTCCCTTTGGGGGCTGGAGCCCAGCACGGCCTTCATTCCCTCCTCTTCCTCTCCTCCCCGCCTGCGGCATTAGTCCTGTGCTGAGTTTGCTGGCTTGGGGCCCTGCGGGAGGGGAGGGAGCGGGTCTGTGACCATGGGGCAGCACCAGCTGGGAGAGATGGGGCTGAGCAAAGCCATTGGGGTCTGAATGGGGGAATAGGGGCTGGTGGGAAGGTCTGTGCAGTGAGGGTACCTGCTGTTAATGCAGGGCCCTGTGGAATCAATGACCATGGGCCAGGCTGGTGGGGGGGAACCCCTCAGTCTGCCCCATAGCTTGGCTGAGGCAAAGCCCTGAGCCCCATTCCCCTTCTGGCTGTCTCAAAGCAGGTCCCTGGGCTCGGATCCCAGTGCCGTGCTGGGGCAGGGTGCATGCCACACTCTGGGCTGCATGGCTGGGTTCGGCGCGTGCTTTGTGTTCAGCCATTGGGTGCCAGCAGGACCAAACCTGGCCCTGAGCTCTGGGGAGAATGCAATGCCCTGGCACAGCTGGAGGCTACTTTTTGGGCTCTGTCCTGCCCTACCCCCTTACACAGCCCCGTGGGGAGGGTCCCCCAGGGAGCAAGTATTTGGCCTCGAGACTAAAGGGCAGAGTCCAGCCCTGCCATCTCCTGTGTCTCTGGGCTGCTGGGCATCTCCAGTGCACCCCAGCATGCTCTGACGAGGGGATGCAGAGGTGCTGGGTGTATGTGGCCCAGCAGCATTGTCCCTTTGTCATCCCCATCCTTCCCAAGGAGGGAAACTCCAGTGCTGGGTTTGTCCTGGATGAAGCTGAAAGGCTGAGCAGAGCCTGGGCTGGGCTTTGCCTTCCTGCTCCTCTGGCCCCATGCTGCATGTGCTGCCGCCGGCCCTGCTCGCCCCACACTGGGTGCCCAACCCTGCTGCCCATCGGGTCCGGGGGCTGCTGCTCTGTTAACTCTTCTTCTGCTTGGTGACTCCTTCTTTCTTCCAGGCAACCCGCCGGGCCAAACTAAAAAAGCGCTGAAGCAGCGATTCCTCAAACTGCTGCCCTGCTGCCGGCCCAAATCCATCCCCTCGCTCAGCGAAAGCAAGTGCTTCTTCTTGCCTTTGTGTGTGTCTGTCCCGCCTCTGCCTGCCCTCCCCCCTGGCCCTGCCTGCGGGAAGGGGACACCTCCACCACTCCCCTGCCCTGGGTTTGGGACTGTTGAGATCAGTCCTGTCCCGGAGGTGTCTGATCTGACGGGCTCTGCACCCACCTCTGTCTTCACGTGCTTCCAGGCTGGTTTTCCCGTCTCCAGCCCCCCGGAGCAGCTCCCACAAGGATGCACAGCAGAGAAACCCGCTTTGGAGCTGGCTAGGGGTAGCAGAACACTCACGGTGCTGGTTTAAGGGCTGGGGGGGTTGTTGCTCAAAGCTTAATGTTGGTTTGGAGATGGAGGTGTGATGGTGGGAGGGAGGTGGGCAAAAGGGGCTGAGCATGGAGTGAGTTCAGAGCTGCCCAGAGCCCCCTCCCCCCCCTGCCCCAGGTGTGCTTAGCCCCTCATTGAGTCCAAGCAGCTGGCTGGGGTCTCCCCCTGCCCCGTGGTGTGAGCTGATCCTCCCTGGGAGAAGAGGTGAGTATGGAGGGGCAGGGGCTGATCTGCCTCGCAGAATGGCGGTACCACCGTGGGACCACGACTGCTCTCTGTTGCAGTGAGGTCTGGGGGTGCTGGCTGCTGCAGGCAGGAGTTGTGCAGCTTGTCAGATGGTGGGGAGAAGACATAGATGAAGATGGGCACAGCAGGTGGGATGGGGTCTAGAGAAGGCCAGGGGTGTTTTGGGGCTGGGGGTTATGGGGGACAGCCCTCCTTTTTTTAGCCCTGGTGCAGCACAGAGCTACAGGACATCCAGGGTCTTGGCTCCATGGGGCAGATGATTGTGCTGGGGGGAGAAGAAGGGCAGGCAAGGGCGGGGGGTCTCAGGACCAAGGGGGTTCACATCCCCTTCCTGCCCAGCCTGGGCTGTACATTTTTTCCCAGTGTCAGACTCTGGTCTGCACCCAGGGTGTCTCTGAGTGTCCCTTGCTGGCACAGACTCAACTCTGGCTGAGCAGGGTACGCCATAAATGTGTCACCCTGAGCAGATGTGAGAGGACACGGTGTGCTGTGAAAAGTGCCTCTCCTGCACCAGGGCAGGACGGGTGCCGGCCTCAGCTGCCTTCTCTTCCCCTGGGTTCCTTGCAGACAGCGTTGAGGATGAGTTTGAGCTCTCTACTGTCTGCCACCGCCCTGAGGGGCTGGAGCAGCTCCAGGAGCAGACGAAGTTCACCCGCAAGGAGCTGCAGGTCCTGTACCGAGGCTTCAAGAATGTAAGTACCCCTCAACCAGCTTTGCTAGCCCCATCTCCACTGCTCTGCCCCACGTTAGAGGGTGCTTTGCCCCTTGCAGTGCCCAGGGTTTGTAAAGGTTTTTTGGGACCTTGGGGTCGAAGTTTATATCAGGCTACAGCCTGATCCCACCTCCAGGGAGCTCAGTGAGGAGGCCTGTTCTTGTCCTCCATCCCTGGGGTGCAGAGACCCCCCTCCCTGAATGCCTGGGATGCAAAGCCCCTCCACCCAGAGGTGCAGCCCACAAAATCAGGGAGATGCTCCAAGTAGTCTTACCAGCTACCCCACCAGGCAGCGCAGGGCTGGGGGGCAAGGCAAGGGAGCTGCAGGGATTTGGAGGGGGTGCTCAGCCCTCCTCTGCCATGTGGAGGTGACACTGTGGCTTGCCCTGGCAGGAGTGCCCAAGCGGTATCGTCAATGAAGAAAACTTCAAGCAGATCTACTCACAGTTCTTCCCGCAGGGAGGTGAGTGCCCATCCCTGTGCCCTGCATGGGTGCCTCTGTAGGGTGGGAGGTCACACGGCGCCCCCTCACACTGTCTGCCTGTCCCCAGACTCCAGCACGTACGCCACCTTCCTCTTCAACGCCTTCGACACTGACCACGATGGCTCTGTCAGCTTCGAGGTGAGCTGTGGCCGATGAGGGGGTGGTGATGGGTCAGGGAGAGCATGTCCCTTCAGGTACTGTGGGCTGGGCTGAGCAGTGTTGCTGTTGCAGATGGATAGAGAGCTTTGCAGGGGCTGGTGGAGTTTATGAAATTCCCAGAGGCAGTGGAAAAAGGGTCAAAAGCAACAAAAAAGAGGGCTTTTTTTTTCTGGTTAGGTTCTAGCAGGTACAGCTATGGCTGGGTCTTCTTCAAGCTTTTGCTGAACAACGGGTCCTGATGCACATTGTTCTCTTGGGTCCTGTGGGACTAGCATGGGACATATTTTGGGGACAAGCAATTGGTTTTCCTCAGGCTCTTGTTGATACTCAATGTTTTCCTTGCCCAGCCCTGGGGCACATCTGCTTTAGGGCTGAGTTCCCCCTCTGCATGAGGGACAAGGGCTGTGTCTTCTGTGTCTGTCAGACCCTTTGTGGCCATAACTCCTGTCTGCCTGCCTTGCCCATCCTTGCAGGACTTTGTGTCTGGGCTGTCCATCATCCTGCGGGGCACTATTGATGATCGCCTGAACTGGGCCTTCAACCTCTACGACCTGAACAAAGACGGCTGCATCACCAAAGAGGTAGGATGGGGGTGTCCAAGCTGGTCCCC
>NW_009726000.1:5241-5897 GCF_000703405.1 Apaloderma vittatum | reverse complement strand
GAGGGCAGGACTCGGGAGCATTGGCTGAGCAACGGAGGCCAGCTGGGGAGGTGTTAATATTTGCTGAGCTCAGTTTTGCAAACAGGTCCCTCCTGGTCCTGTGGCACTGGTGTGTCTCTGGGGTGGAAGGTTGGTGTAAGGTGTGCTGCTTTGGGGCTCCATCGCACAAGCAGTCACATACATGGCCCCACACTGGGCACAGAGCCAGCAGGAACATACCTGAGCACCACATAGGTCCTTTGGGAGCATCACAAAAAAGGTGTGGGTTGGGGGCCAAGCAGAGGCATGTTTACCCTGCAACCCTGCTCCCCTTCCCTCCAGGAAATGTTGGACATCATGAAGTCCATCTACGACATGATGGGCAAATACACCTACCCAGCCATGCGGGAGGAAGCACCCCGGGAGCACGTGGAGAACTTCTTCCAGGTGAGCGGAGAATGTCCTGAGGAAGTAGAACTCCACTACAGAGCCAGCAGATACCCCAAACCTGGCACAGTGCAGGAGAAAACACCCCACACTGGGGATGAAGCAGGGCTGTGCTGGAGCCAGTGGGAGAAAAGACCATCCTGGTCCTGCTGGGTGCTTGGGGGTCGTTAGGGCAGGGGTGTGCTGTGTCCAGCTCCTGTGGGACCTGAGCAGGGGAGGGCTAAGCATTT
>NW_009726000.1:4405-5210 GCF_000703405.1 Apaloderma vittatum | reverse complement strand
CCTGCCATACCCCCCGTGTTGTGTTTGCAGAAAATGGACCGAAACAAGGATGGCGTGGTGACAATCGAGGAGTTCCTGGAGTCCTGCCAGAAGGTAAGGCCACCAGCAGCTCTGTGCTAGGGCTGGGCCACTTCCCTGTCCTTCAGGACCTCTGTCCCCACATCGCCCTCCTGGCAGAGAAGGAATGAAGGCAGTGCTCCCAGGGGCAAGGCTGGGGCTCTGATTTGGGAACTGTATCCATGCCGGCGCCCCTGTGCAGATGAGGGGAGATCCATGCACCCCAGCAGGGCTTGGAAACTGTAATCCCTGGGGCTCTTGATCCATGGGTCAGAGCTGCCATGAGGGTAAAGCCAGGTTTGGGGGAAGTTGCCCAAATTGCTGTTCTGTGCCCAACCCATCCGCTTCCCGCCTCCTCCCCGCAGGACGAGAACATCATGCGGTCCATGCAGCTCTTCGACAACGTGATTTAGCTCCCAGACCTGCCTCCAGCTGAGCTCTCATGCCACGGGGCCCGGAATCTGCTTCTCTCTCGACTTTTCCTTTGAGCCTCCCCTCTGCCGGCTACACAGACACCCCCGTGGGAAAGGGCCTCCCTTCCTGGAGATGCAGTCGGCGCCAGGCTCTTCCCTTGCCCCTGGGCTGGCTCTGCTTTCCTTGGGGGATCCCAAACAGGTGCTCCCTGACATTGGAGCATGGGGATGGCTGGCATGGGGTGAGCATTTGGCCTGGATGGACCTCCCTGTACCTGTTCCCAGCGGGGAAGTCATAGCCTCAAGCTGCAATAGCGGCTTCCTCCGGCCCCAGC
>NW_009726000.1:3950-4255 GCF_000703405.1 Apaloderma vittatum | reverse complement strand
AGCATGGTATCATTATGGGCGGGAAGCCACTGGCCCCCCTTCTTGCCCAGCCCCTGGACTGGTGGGTGGGCAGAGGTGTGCCTGGACAAGGCAGCACCAGCACTCAAGGTTCATTGCTGCGTGAACTGTGGGAAACAGCCCCTAATCCTGGGGGTCCTGGTTAGACCTAATAGGCTCATCCTGATGTGGGGAGAGGAGAGACTAAAGAGACTCCAAGGTGCCTTCTTGTGGCACTGGTCCTCCAGGATGGAGGACACTGGGCTGAGAGAGCTGTGACCTCGGCCCCTGTCCCTTGAGTTCAGGGT
>NW_009726000.1:3621-3888 GCF_000703405.1 Apaloderma vittatum | reverse complement strand
CCAGGGTATGGGGATATGGGGAGGAGGGAGGGGTGCTGGGCTCCAGCAGCCACCCTGGCCCTTAGGCCTCATGGCCACACTCCCAGCATCATTTGCTGCTGGACCTCCCCCTGCTCCTGTGCCCTGGCCCATCCCAGCCCACCCACTGCCCTGTGAGCAACGGGGCAGAGAGGTGTCCCCACAGGCTGTGCTGGGGCCACAGCTGAGCTGGCAGCTCTTCGGGGAGAAAGTCAAGGCTGGGGCTGGCCAGGAGTCATTGCTGTGCTG
>NW_009726000.1:0-3591 GCF_000703405.1 Apaloderma vittatum | reverse complement strand
AGGCTTGGTCCCTTCTCCTGGCACAGCCACTTGAGAGCCTGCCTGGGGACCCTGGGGATGGAGCCAGCACCCTGGGGCACCCCATGTCTTTGTCACCACCAGCTCCTCCGAGCTGGGTGTGTGCAGGCTTGCCTGTGCTGGGCACCACTGCCTGTGGGCTAATGACAACACAGCAACCCCAGAAGCCCCTCTGTGCAATCCCGCGGGCACTGGATATGTACCCAGTCCCAGCTCTGTTGCTCCAGTCTCCGCATCCTTAGTGGCCAAGGGCGACTGAGGCTGGCCAGAGCTACAGTCTGGGATCAACGGGGAAAGGGTGAGCAAGGCCAATACCCACACTGGGCTGTGCCCCAGACCCAGGCTGAACCACTGGTGATGGAGCCATTAGAACCACCTCCCCAGGGCCCTGAGCCAAAGCTATGGGGCTGTTCCCAAGCAGGACCGTCCCTGGCTCAGCCCTTGCAGGTATGATGTGTTTTTTAGGTTCATTCAACATACTGTTCATCTCACAATCCTGTTTGTGGGTTTGCCGTGGGGCTGAGCACTCACTTGCAGTCTCCTGAGGGTGGGAGGGCAGGTATCCTGACCCTTACCCCGTCCATCTCCTTCTCCACGTCCTCCCTCTCTGGGGTACCCACCATCCCCCGCCACGCGGAGCAGATGCCACCTCCTCCTTCACGCCGCAGGTCGCATGGTGTGACTCCCCTGCCCCGGGGCATGGTGACCCACAACCCGCTTGGCATCTCCAGTCTGTATATTTTGTATTATAACAATAATATGGGTTAAAAAGAGAAAATGACCAAAAAAACTAATAAAATCTAACCACAATCGCTATGCACACCACTGTTTTGTCTCTGCATCTGTCAACTGTCAGAGGGGAGGGCAGGGGAAATAGGCTCTGAGGGTCTCTGCAGAGCGTTGGCAGTCTTTCTGGGGTGCTGCAGGGTGCTCTGCATGGGTTCTCTGGGGAGGTTGCATGAGGGACAGAGTGTGCACTGAGCTCGCCAGGGTCCCACACAGTCTGGTCATGCCATCAATGGGCTGTTAATACACCCTTTTCCTTGCGTAGAGGCTGTAGGCTAACAGGGTCTTACACCAAGTGTGTGAGGTCTCAGGAGATGGGCTGTCAGGTATGTTTTTCAGCTCATCATGAGATGCTGCTGGGTGAACCCAAGCCTGGGACCAGGTGGCCCTTGTTAGGACATGGCATTTTAAGGCTGAGCTCCATCATCCTGACACTCCCCTTTGACCTATTTGTAAGCACTAATGAGATCACCCCTCAGCCTCCTCTCCTCCAAGCTAAAGAGACCCAGCTCCTTCAGCCTTTCCTCATAAGGGAGATGTTCCACTCCCTTCATCATCTTTGTGGCTGCGCTGGACTCTCTCAAGCAGTTCCCTGTCTCTCTTGAGCTGAGGGGCCCAGAACTGGACACAATATTCCAGATATGGCCTCACCAGCGCAGAGCAGAGGGGCAGGAGGACCTCTCTTGGCCTAAATGGATGGACTGGATGGACTGGAAAGGGGTTTTTCTTAGGAACACAGTCGCTGGTCCTTGGAAAAATGCAGCCTTGGGAACTGGGAAAAATGGCTTGAAGCAAGTCAAAAATGAAAAAAAAGGTATGAAACCAGCAGAACAGGAACTGATGCAGGACAGTGACACCATCCAGCATTGCACAGTCTGAAAACTTAATGGGAATTGCTGTTTGGAGACCCAAACATCTCAAAAGAACAGGCTTTGGCTACAAGGGAAATTACTATCGTGGGACTGGGAAAGCTGTGAGTCTGTTCATTCCAAAGCCTCTGGCTCCCCAGGGACCTTTTTGACCTGCTGGCAATCATCCACGTCTGTGTACATGGATGCATGGGCCTGAGTGCGTTTTCTCCTCTAAATCACCCTTCCCAGTATATCCTACATCCCCTGAGAGCTCTGCCTAGCTGGTTTCTCTTTTGGATGATGCCATCCACGGGCTTGACTTGCCCTCTCATGGCACAAGTATGCTGTGAGCCACTCACATAGTCCCTTGGGCCCTTCTCTCTGCAGCGAAGGGCACGAAAGGGCCTGTGGTGACATGGGTGCTGTGGGGCTCACTCAGCTTTCAAATGCTGCCGTAGCTTTTTCACATCAAAGGTTTGTGCGGGGGTTGTTGCTCATAACTATGGGGCAGCGAGAGCAGTTGGTCACCTGGGAGCCAAAAAATCACCTCTGCTTAGTTGCCCCTTGGGGCAGGCCCTTAGGGAAGGGGCTGAGGGCAGGGAGGACTGGATCCATCCCCCCAAGAGCATCAACAGCTTGTTACGAGAAGTGGCTGTGCGAGGAAGGGCTTGAGACCAGGTGTCCCTTGTTTGGATGTGACATTTAAGGGTGGGTAGCACCAAAGTTGTTGGGTCTGTGCTGAGAACAGAGGTGAGAGCTGATGGGTCTTTGGAAAAGGGCAGCCTTGTGTTGTTTCAAGCCATCTTTTTCCCAATTTTCAGAGGAAAAAAGAATGGTAGTTATGTGAGAAAACAGATGAGCAACTGGATGAAGCAGCCGATGCAGCCTGGGGCAGTGATTCACTCCACATCCTGAATACTGCATAGAAACATAAACATCTTGCAAAAGGATGAGATCCCAGCTCTGTGAGGTAACGCCATGGCAGGATTATTTCAGCACGATCGAAGCTGTAAGCGTGATGCCTGCTTCAGTGTCCCTTCTGACCCAGCAGCCAATGCCCAGCTCTGCGTATGCTGGTAGGAGAGTGTTTTGTGTTTTCCATCCAAGTGCTGTGTGCTTAGAGAGAAGTTAAGAGAGGAGAAAGTCTTGTTGCACATCAGTACAATTGAGCTAATTACTATTTAGGGTAACAGTGTAACTGCTAGTTTTGCTCTTTGAAAGCTTTAGCTGGGACATGAAGGTAACTGGAGATGCTCCTTGGCCAGGATCTTTGCTGCAGCTTCCCGAGCACAGACACAGCCAGAGCCAGAAATGCAGCCATCTTGGGTGCCTCGTCGTGCCAAAATATCCATGGAAATAAGCTTGAAAAGCACAAAAACAAGACTTCAAAAATGCAAGGGAGGGTTTTGGGAAAGCTGAATGAGCTACATAGGGGCAAATAGCATTCAGATCACCAGGGGATGTCCTTGACAGGAGTTTTCCTTTTGTTCAGCCCTGGCTGGCATGTGACGTGGCTGCCATGGCACCCGCGGGCTTCCCCCAGCCCTTCTGTATGAGCTGGGGTTCCCACAAACGTTTTGCTCACGGGCTCCTTGTGGGCTGCTACCTGCCATGGCCTCCCCAGCGCTGGGGGGCTGGATTTACCCCCCTGCCCTCTCTGTACAGCCTCACACAGAGCCGTGTCCCCGGCCTGGGGTCTCTGCCTCATGCTCTTGTGCCCTGCTGCTCCCAGCCCCAGCTGGTCCCACGTGGCTGGAGCTCCTCCCTGGAGCAAAGGCCCCTTCTTTGATATACTGAGAGGACCTCAGCTTCGCAGCCCACCCTTCAGCATCCTCATAGCTCCCTTCCAGGGGTGGAAGCCTAACACCAGCCGGGCTGTGCCGGCAAGGCTGTGGAGGCTTCTTCCCTTGCACCTCGCCCGCGTCAGGGACGCCCA
>NW_009725999.1:5904-8706 GCF_000703405.1 Apaloderma vittatum | reverse complement strand
TTCTATGATTCTATGATTCTGTGGTTCTGTGTGATTCTGTGATGATCAGGACATGGCAGGCAGCAGGATCATGCCTGCACCATGCTGTCAAGGGCAGGGACAGAGGGGTGAGGATTCTGACTCAGACGTGAGCCCCAGACAGCGGCAAAAGGGTTACTTGGAGCTCAGTAGCTTTTCCCAGGAGACAATAGCCCAAATCCTGGCAGACTTGTGACATATGCCAGCCTGTCTCACCAGCTCCTCAGCAATTGCCCAAAGGTGTGAGTAGCAGAAAGACTTCCCCCACCTACAGTCTTGGGTGCCATCAGCATCAGCCCAAAATTGTTGCTGCATCGTCACCTTCCCAGTGCTCACAGTCAGCTGCCCCCGTGTCACCCATCGATCTGCCACACCTGAGAGATACCAGCGGGACATGGCTGTGTCACCTGGTGACTCAGGGCCACTGGCTTAGGTGTGAAGCTGGAGCTGCTGACCTGAATCTGGGGGAGAACATCTTGCAAACTGCTGGCTCCCATCTTCACCACCGCATTGCAAAGCTTTGGTGCTCGGTGGCCTGCTGGCTGGTCAGTGTCTCAGTGCTGAGCAACTCACCACGTGGGACTGAGTCACAGGAGAACAGAGAAAATTGCCCAGGGAGCCTGGGGTTTTCTCCATCACTGGGAAGAGTACAGCCTCTCCCTCTTGCTGACCAGCTGCCATGGCCATGGCTGACCCCTCTGACCTACAAGCAGCTGGGCTTGGAGCCTGGGACAGACAGTGGTCTCAGGAGTCCTGCTTGCACCTCTGTGCTTGTGGCTGGCCTTGCTGATGCTGCACATGTTGAGGTAGAGAAGCTCTGGCATCGATGGAGCCCATCACACCCACCCGTGGCTGTAACACGAGCATCCCAAGATACAGGGAGTCTGCAGGATAACAAACCTGGTAGGGAGTTTTTCCCTCCCTGCATCATCCAAGCACCCCAGGCAGTACCACAGCCCTGGAAAAAAGAGGACTTTTAAGGCAAAGGCTTAAGAGATTCCCTTCCTGTACTCTGTCCTCTCCTGCACCCGGTCTGTAGATGTGGTCCTGACTGTGTGCACCTCTGGGACCTCAGAGGGGTCCTGCCTGCCCAATTGTCAGGCCAGGCCTGGCCACACAGCACCATCCCAGCACCACAGTGCCCAGGGCTCTGCAGTGAGAACAGGTCCCAGTCATAATCTTCATTAAATGGCTTGAATTGGAAAAGACCTGAAAGGTCATCTCATTCCAACCCCCGGCCATGGGCAGGGACCCCTCTCTCCCACCAGCCCAGGTTGCTCCAAGCCCCGTCCAATCCGGCCTCGGGCACTGCCAGGGATGAGGCACCCACAGCTTCTCTGGGCAACCTGGGCCAGGGTCTCACCGCCCTCACTGTGACGAGCTTCTTCCTAATGCCTGATCTAAATCTTCCCTGCATTGGTTTGAAGCCATTGCCTTTTGTCCTGTCACCATGTGGCAAAACAGGGACAGACGCCTGACCTCTCCCACGAGATCCAGCCTCCAAGGACCCTGGCAAAATCTTCTCCCCCATTTCCTTTGCCACAACAATGAGGACGTGTCAACATCCCTGGTCCTTGGGGTCTCGGTGTAGCCCTGCCTGTGTGTGGCTCCATCAGGAGGGGGGTTCTGTCCAGTAGGGAATGGGCACAGCCCACCTTGGGGCATGGACAGGTTGTGGGCTGGGAGGGCTGCCCTGGGGACATGCTCATGCCCTGTGACCAGGACATCTTGCTGGTGGAGGACAGGGTTTCAGGGTTCCAACTGGCCACGATGGTGGCCTGGGTGGGGGGAGCACAGAAGTCGCCCAGCCCTGCTGGGCCTCGGAGAAGGGAGGGCAGTTGCAGGGGGCTTGAGTACAGGGTCCCCAGCCCCAGCTCTCATTTGCGTATGCACAGAGCGGGGGATTTCCCCATGTTTTCCATCAGCAAGCAGTCGAACTTTCTGCAGGGTGACCTTCGTCCCCACCCAGGGTGGGGCACCCACAGTAGCTGCCAAATGTCACTGCAGTGCCACCAGCACAGTGGGGCCCGGTCCCTCTATGGGGGGGGTGACAGCACTGCCTGGGCCGTGGGCAGGCAGAAGGGGGCGAGGGGCCTGGGCCCTGCCCTCAGCACCCGTGCCACACTGTCTGGGTGCACAGGAAGCAGGCAGCCCCCACACCAGACCCCCAGCATGTCCCCCAGCCACCGGCCACCCCCAGGCATCATTGGGTGGGTGCCTGGGCAGTCCCCACTGCCCACCCTGCTGCCAGCCCCTAGCGCTGATATCTCACCACATGGGCACCAGCTCTGCAGGGCCTGGTGGCAGATCTTGGCATGGAGGGACATTTATTGGGGTGCTCAGCACCTCACAGCCACAGGCCGTGGCCGCTGTGGTCGGTGCTGCCCGCGGGCACAGAGAAAGCAGCGTCTGGTTGGGATGGGGAGCTTGAGCTGGCTGGTTTGAAGAGGACCAGGAGAGACCACTCAGGAGACCAAGTTGGACAGGTCTGGCGTGGGGGTCTCCCCTGCAGCATGGAAAGCTGTGGGTATCCCCCCCTGCCCTGTGGGCAGAGCTGCCTTGCACGCCGCTGTGGTCGGTGCTGCCCGCGGGCACAGAGAAAGCAGCGTCTGGTTGGGATGGGGAGCTTGAGCTGGCTGGTTTGAAGAGGACCAGGAGAGACCACTCAGGAGACCAAGTTGGACAGGTCTGGCGTGGGGGTCTCCCCTGCAGCATGGAAAGCTGTGGGTATCCCCCCCTGCCCTGTGGGCAGAGCTGCCTTGCACACGAGGTCTCCCTGGACAC
>NW_009725999.1:368-5889 GCF_000703405.1 Apaloderma vittatum | reverse complement strand
AAAGCTGCTGGCCCAGCACTGGGCACAGATCTCAGCCTCAGAGCGGTGATGCTGGACCACACCGCTGCCAGCCTTGAAACTCAGCAGCCCTTAGAGGAGGGGGCCCATCACCCCTGTACTGGGGGTCCATCGCCGCCAGCAGCACACACCAGCACAGACACTCGTGTGCCAGCTCCCTCCTCTTTCTGAGGAGAGATAAACCACGATATTCCCAGAAAGCACAAATCACCTTGACTTTTGTGCCGAGACCTTGCGTGGTTCGGGCAGAGCATGGACAGAGGCCAGCGCTGTGCCTCCCTCAGGACTGCTCAGCCCCGTCTCCCTGCTGGCTGGTTATTTTCCACCCGTGTTTCCCCAGCACCCACATTTGGGCAGGCAGGTGGGTGGCAGTCACGGGTCACCCAACCTGCCTCTCCCTCTGCCGACACGAGCGGGGATGGCAGCCCCGACACAAGTCACCCAGCACAGGCTCCCTGCCCTCAGAGCTCCCCCAGACCCTGCCCCTGCTCGGGGCCCCTGAGCGGGTTCAGCCTGCCCAGCTGCAGGAGGTGGGATTCACTGGGAGCAGCCAGGGACACGAAGCACCCTAGAAGTGATGCTAGGAACAGGAGGTGACAACCTTGCAGCACGGTAGTGCTCGAGCTGACATCCTCCAGGACTTAGAGAGGAGGCTGCAATGGTCCCCATGTGACTGTCACCCCGAACTCAAACTCTGTACAGCTCTGAAGCCCCTTCCCGCAGCATGTGACAGCCACAGCGAAGGACACCGCAGCAAGGGAACATGAGGTTTACCTCGAAGCAGGGAAAAATGGAGGGGATATTACTTGAGCCAGAGAGGCTAAACTGAGGCAAACAGGGAAACCAAACACCTTGTTGCACTAAAAAAGAAGGCAGTGGACCTGAAAGTTTTTTATTTTCCTCATTAAACTTACGAGTGTTTTTGCTCTGAGTTGTGATTTTGCATCGGTGAGTCCTCATGCCTTTACGGGGGACTTTGGGGTGAATCACCAAGTGGGCTCCCATGAAGGAGCTGGGCTCAGAGCCTCTCGCTTCTTCCAGACCGTTTTATTCCACAGAAAAAATGCTGCCTTTGCCCTGAGCTGAACTTGCTTTGGGTTCTCAGTTCCTCCCCTGAACATAACGTGACTGCCCCGCTGCAAACAGGGGGGACCTGATAAGGTTTCCGCTCAGCGCCCGCGCTGCCCGCCCAGCTGTCCCCGCGAGGAAGCCCCGGGAACCCACCTTGTGCTGCGGCTCGTGGAAAATCCCACCATTGTTTTGGCTTCCCTGATGCAAAACGGGGTTATAGTGTCCACGTTGTGCTTCCTCCCCTGAACATAACGTGACTGCCCCGCTGCAAACAGGGGGGACCTGATAAGGTTTCCGCTCAGCGCCCGCGCTGCCCGCCCAGCTGTCCCCGCGAGGAAGCCCCGGGAACCCACCTTGTGCTGCGGCTCGTGGAAAATCCCACCATTGTTTTGGCTTCCCTGATGCAAAACGGGGTTATAGTGTCCACGTTGTGCTTTAAAACCAGTGGCTAGAGGGAAACCGGCACACAGGGAGCAAAGCCAGCCACCTGTGGGATGACCACGGCCAGAGGTTTGCTCCGGGCTGCGACGAGCTCTGCACAATGCGACTGTGGTGGGACTGGCTCTTGGGAGCAGAGCGAGGGGCGCAAGCTCCAGAGCTTTTTGTGGCTCCTGTGTTGAGCTGGCTAGAGCTGTGGTGTGATGGGAAAAGCTGGTCAAACACTGCGGGTTGCTTCACGCCAAAAGCTCCCAACTTCTGGGATGAACCACTGCACACCATCCCTGCAGGAGATGGCAGCTGGCAGGCTCGGTGCCATCGAGACACTAATGGGACTCCAAAGCCCACTGGAACACGCTCCACCACAAAGGCAGGCTCAGCCCAGCACACCGGGAGTGAATCCTGAGGCACAGGAGCCCAGGTGGGCAGGGGTGCCGGGCTGGCCCCAGCTTGAAAATCACAGGGAAGCATCTTTATTCAAGAGGAGGGGTTGTGGCAGTGCTGGGGAGCGCCTCACCGTCACCCACCTCCCTCTGTGGAGCAGCAGTTGGCCGGGCACCGGCTCTGCCCGTCTGTGTTTACCGTGTCCCCTCCCTGTCCAAGGAGCCACGCAGATCCTGAGCAGCACAGGACAAACAGGCGTGGACCAGCCCTGCTATTACTTTGCTCCTGCAGCACGGGCTGTTTTGGGTAAACAGAAGGGAGCCTTTCCTCCTCTCCTTGGGTGTTTGGTCCTTGTGCGAGGTGGCACAGGGTGAGGGACCTCAGTCACAGCAGGGGGTGGTGGGGTCTGCAGCAGCTCACAAAGCATCCAGGGGATCCTGCTACCGCTGTCAGAGAGCCCTGAGGAGCTCATCAAGGCTCACCACAAGACAGGCAGAAGCCCCAGGGGGCATTATACCAATTTAAGTAAAAGAATGTTTTCATCAACAGAGAAAAATCAAGGGTGAAATTGAGCCTGAGTGTGCCTGCTCCTCAGTCACTTGGGGCTGTTTGGAGTTAGAGGGTGCTCTCGCCCTCTCTTAGGGATCTGAGATGCTCTGGGTCTAAACTCACCATTGGGGTCTGATGAGGGAAGTGCTTCTGCCAAAAGCAGGGGCTGAGATGTGTGCACAGGCTGCTGAGCTGGAGGCACGGAGCAGCAGGAGCGGGACTGCCCGAGGGGATGGATGAGAGCCTCGTGCTGAGGTGCTGGGGCCATGCACACCACGGGGAACAGGGCAACCTGTCCCTCCCACCCCGCTGCGCTCTCAGCCTGCCTGCAAACTCAGCTCAGCATCACTGATGCTCGCAAAAATGCTTCTCAGCCCGCACGCACACAGCCCCACGTCCCGGCAGGTGACTGCCCACCCCACTGTCCATCCCAGCAGGTGGCATCGTGCCGGCAGGCACAGCGCTCTTCTTGCTGCCCAGACTCCCAAGCTTCCTCAGCCGTGCTTCTGCGCTTGGGTCAGAGCAACTCTGTCCAAGGCCAGTGAATGTCGTGTAGACTTGGGCTGGGCACAGCTCACTCCGCTGGGCTCCTTCGTGAGCGTGATGCTGGAACACGAGTAGGTGGACATGTGGGGCTACCTGCAGAGGCAAAGAGAGGGTGGGAGAAACTCTTCAGCTGATGTGGGGGGTCCCAGAGGTCACAGACACTGCCCACCAACATTTGGTGCTGCCACCCCCACTGTCCCCTCCAGCCAGGGAGAGACAGTCCAGGAACAGCTTTGGGCACGGCATCTCCCTCATGTCCCCCCCGTGTCCCTGCCAAACCACCCCCAGCATCTGGAGAGCCGTGGTGGGTACACCGACATGCTGGTTGGGTGATGAAGCAGTTGCTGGGTGGCTCTGCACCTGCCCTTGGCTGCAAGAAAGCTGTCCTGCTGCAAAGAAACAGCTTAAAAAAGCCCCAGAAGGGGGAAGACATTTGGTGTGGGGCAAAGCGGGCTCAGAAACACTTCTGACTTTTGCCCCTTTTCTAGCATATGGTTTTGAATGTGCTACTGAGGGGGCTGTCCCCATGGGCCCTGGGGTGGGGAGGTGCTGGTCGTAGGTGGGATGGGATTTTTACACAGACTTGTCCAAAACTCTGAGGGTTGAATGAAATATCTCGAAGAGGGGACTTAGGAAAAAAACTCCCCTGGGTCACAGAGTGGTAAAGTCCCTCCAAGGAGATGTCTGCAAAACCCAGACATACACTCATCTCCCGAGAAACAGCCTTGACCTGTCTGTGAATTTGGGCCAGAGAAGATAAATGTGTGGTTCCCAAATAGTCTCCAGGGCTGTTGTCTGGAGCCCAGTTTGGGGCCAGCCAGGGACCCACGCTGGCTGGAGCTCCTGGAGAGACGGAGGGAAGAGCATCTCCGAGAAGTTGCTTGGACAGTGATTCCCTGGGTGACAGAGCCTGCTTGAGGTCACTCCTGTGCTACTGAAGTGTCACCTTGCCCCGGTGAACTCTGCTATTGTCTTCAGGCAGCGCTACGACACACCTGGCAGTTGTGCAACTACCACGAAATGAAACTAAAAATAGCTCCCTCTCCTCACAGGGAAAGACCCATCTGCCTCGCATGGGGCTGGGCGCTGGCACCCAGCACCTTGCCGGGACAGCACACCGCGGGCTCCCTCATCCGAGCTGATGTGGGCACGGAGGAAGGATCTGATCCTCACTCCTCACGCTCTTGCCCCAAGCCCTGCCTTGCCTCCGCTTGTCCCTCACCCAGTCCGTCACCGAACAGTGTGGTTTTGCTCCGAGCCTCACCGAGGCGTGACGGCACCATTCCCTGAGCCCCAAGTGGGGGCTGATGCTGCTGTGTCCCCTACCCAGCCTCTGCGGAGGGAGCTGGGATGGGCACCAGCAGTTCCCTGAGGAGTTACCCTTTGCATTACCTTGTCATCCATCGTTCGTGTCACCCATCATTCATGTCACCCATCGTTTGTGTCACCCATCGTTTGTGTCACCCATCTTTCAGTTGCCCAGAGTGAATTAAAATGCTGGCAGGGCTTGGCTGGCCAACTTACCCTGCCGGCATGCCCACATCTGGGCACAGCACTGTGGCCCCATGAAAACTAGACACAGTTCAGATCTTTTGGGAGTTTCTTCTCCACTAAGGAGAGCCCTTGGTTCATTTTAGGTGCAGGATGGTGGAACAAGGCCAGAGCAGCTGTGAACCCTGGGGTTGGCCCCTTGATCTTTCACAGATTCCTTCCTGTCCTTGCAGCCAGAGCAACTCAAGCAATTGCGAGCCCATGTCAGTCCTGTGTGACCCTTGGGCTGTCGCTGAGCTTGAGCTGAGCCATTCCGAGGGCTCCCCCTGCACCCAGGACAGACCTCAGGCATTGCAATCATCACTCTTGCAGAGCCCAGCAAGAGTTGAAATCCTCCTTTTCCCATGGGAAATCTCCAAATGATACTCATCAGAAATCAAGGCATCATCAAGAGTCGAAGAGCAGAACCTGGCTGGGGGGCAAGCCGTGTGAGAAAGGAGAGCAGCCAGCTCCTGCCTGCAGGCCCTGGGCAAGGTGCTGCTGGCGAGGGGCTGGGGCTCCCATCCAGCTCCAGGCTGCAGATGTGCCTCCCACCTCTGTGGCTTTTTCCTGATCAGCGCTGTCATGCGATGGCAGACCGGCTTGCCCTTGGAGGGGAGAAAGGACTTGTGCTTGGCTGAGCCCAACCTGGAGGGACATGGGGCAAGAGGAATCTCAGCCAGGTCGGCTGCGGTGGCCGAGCACCGAGGGCCAGCAGAGTGTGACCTGGTTTTGAGCAGAGCAGGAACATCCCACTGCTGACAACCACGTCACCAGGCGTCCTGCTCGCTGCACTCACGTGCTCTGCTGGAAGGGGCAGCCTCCGAGCTCTGAGCCTCAGCTTCCCTACGCTGGCTCTGGTGGCATCAGCTCTCCCAGCTCCCAGGGATGCAGCGAGAGGTTCGTGCCCCTCCCGGTGCTCTGGGACACCAACCCAGAGGCCCTGCTGGCACGGAGCCAGGCAGAGATGGCAGTCAGGTCCCAG
>NW_009725999.1:0-344 GCF_000703405.1 Apaloderma vittatum | reverse complement strand
GATGGGGTGAAGCCTCCCCGGTCCCTGCCACTGCCCCAAGAAGGAGAGAGACAGACTCCCTGAGCTCCCCAGGTCTGCAGTGGCCCCGTGGGTTTTCTACATATGCCCCCAGGGGGGCTGCCAGTCCCTCTGGTCCCACAGTTGTGGGGAGGAGGTGACAGTGCAGGGAGAGATAACAGGTAGAGAAACGGGACCCTCGGACAGAGGAGAGCTGGTGAGCAGAGGGGGGGCGATGGAAGTGGGTGTGGGGAGATGTCACAGGTACCGGAGATCAGGGACCTCAGTTCTGTTCAAACCCTTGTCCAGGGAAAAGTCAGGAGGAAAAGCATCCTTGGGAGAAGTGG
>NW_009725998.1:15878-25240 GCF_000703405.1 Apaloderma vittatum | reverse complement strand
AAAAATAAATGAGGCCTGTCCCAACTGTGTGACAGCAGTGGTGATCTTAATTGCCATGAAAAACAAAGCAGCTTTGCTGAGAATCGTAACCTTAAACAAGCACCCAAAAAAATTCAAACAAAACTACAAAAAACCCACCCCCACCCTTTTAGTCAGGGTTTCCCGTCTGTCACTCTCACTTTTAGAGGATTCTCTGTTTTTTAAGGTCAGCCAGGGTAGGAAGACACTGTTCCTCTCAGGTGCCTGAAAGAAGTGCTAAATAATGCCAGCTTTTCTTTTAACAGTGGTAAAAATGAGATGTCTGACATTTTTCAATAAAATCCATTTGTCTTGCAGAATTTCTAGAAGGCGGGGTTGGCCACGTGGAAATGTTGTTTCGCTGCAACTATTTAGCACTAGTAGGTGGAGGAAAAAAGCCCAAGTACCCACCTAACAAAGGTGAGTTTTGAAGAATAGATCTTGTCAGTGTTTGCCCTGTGATCCGGGTGAGGCTGCCCCAAAAACTCCCAAACCCAGTGTCTTGAGCCGAGCTCAGGTGTTCTGAAGCCTGGGTGCAAGGGGCTGTTACAGCAAGTTTAAGTCCATGTGGTGAAATGAGTTGTGTCACAGCTGTTAACAGGCAGGTAGCTGCAGTGAGGACTCTCCAGGACCTGGTGACAAAGTCTGTACTTCTCACGGTTAGCTTTGCCAAGAGGCTCTGTGGCTTAGCAGCACGATGGGGAGAAGGTCCCTGGTTGGCAAGCTTGGTAGAAAAATAGGGTACTTTTTTGGGCTGCTGCCTTATTTCTTAGATAACCCTCAGAGCAAAACAAAGCAGCTGCTTATCTTTAGAAAAAATGTATTTTTAGTGTCAGCTTTTGTGGTTACAGCTTATGAGGTCCTACCTGCCCGAGTCACAGCCTGAAAGAGTGGGCTGAGGTGTAGCAGCTGGAACACCTTCTGGTCAGCAGGACACCAGGCTGTCCCTGCTTGGCTGTAGTTGTTATAAGGGAGATGATGTGGATCTTCTGATAGGCCGTGGTGATCTAATGCAATCTCTGCACTGTTTTAGTAATGATCTGGGATGACCTGAAGAAGAAGACTGTCATTGAGATAGAGTTTTCTACAGAAGTCAAAGCAGTGAAGCTGCGAAGAGATAGGTGGGTACAACAAACATCTTCCAAATGCCTCCCTCACCCAACGTAGGCTCCTGCTGCCTGAGGTGTGGAGGAGGGCGAGAGTTCAAGCGGATCTGTAGAGCAAGGGCATCTGTTAACAACTGGAGTCTGTGCACGTGTGGGCGGAGGGGTTCTGCTGTCACAGCTTCAGATAAAAGTGCTTTGCAGGCTCCCGACTGTTTTTGCAAGGCTGCGAGTCTGTGGCCGGGAGGGGTTAGAATATATTCACTCAGCCCAAGGCCTTTGCAGAGCGGAGGTAATGCCTGCAGCCCTGTTCTACCCAGCCCGAGTCACGGGAACTTCTTGTCTCTTTCAGAATTGTGGTAGTCTTGGACTCAATGATTAAAGTTTTCACATTCACACACAATCCCCACCAGCTGCACGTCTTTGAAACCTGCTACAACCCTAAAGGTCAGTTGGAGGGGTCTTGGGGAATGGAAGCAAATTTATTCTGTTCTTGCCATGCTGTTTATCTTTAGCTGCCTCAACGAGTTAGTGGATCATTCCAGAGCTTGCTTACAGCACTCTAGTTATGCTCTTTGCAAATGCTTTTGTGTTTATAAATGGTTATTATAAAATGGCCATGAAAATTTGTTACTAGTTGGCACAGAAAAGCTTTTTGATGTACTCCTGTTATATTACAGATTTCATTTCTATAAGAGCTATATGTTTTCTTCTGTAAAGTACCTGATGGAGCTGATCTCTGAAAACTTCCAGAGTTTGGATAACCACAACTAGATTACTTTGAAATAAAGTGATAAGAGCAAGTTAAAACTGTGCTGCTCCCCTGCTTCTCTGTGCTCTGCACTTACGGATGGAGCAGGTTTTGGGACACCACAATAGCCATTAAAATGAAATTCTAATTTACTGTGTGTATGTTTTTTTTATTCTGAAGTTACCAATATTTTAGAAACTTATGTCTGAAAACTTCAGGTTACAGAAACTACATAGTTATTATATTTTTTTTCCCCCCAGGTCTCTGTGTCCTTTGTCCAAATAGTAATAATTCACTTCTTGCGTTTCCTGGAACACATACTGGGCACGTGCAGATAGTGGATCTCGCCAATACAGAAAAGCCTCCTGTAGACATACCGGCTCACGAGGGAGTCTTGAGCTGTATAGCGTTAAACCTGCAGGGAACAAGAATTGCAACAGCATCAGAAAAAGTAAGAATAACCTCCTCCTACCTCTGATTTACCGTCTTCTAGTGTAGTCAGTCCTAAAACAGGAAGTCACATCCTTTCGTAGGAAAGACGTAGAAATAACTGACTGGAAAATTTGTCATTGAAATACACGTTCTCAGGATTTCTTTATCTTTACTGCTTCTTTAGGATGCCCAAAGAGCAATCCAAATGCTGTGCCTGAGCTAGCATTCTAAAAAATTGCACTGCAGCAATCAAACCAGAAAGTAATCTTCAGACAGCTTTTCTCAAATCTACATTCATGAAAAACCTAATGGTGTATGTTTGGGCACGCTGGTCAGCTGGCATTTTAGGATACCTTCACAGATGTAAGAAATCTTCTATCTTTCCTAATATAACGCTTGATTCCTTTTCAAGGGGACCCTCATAAGAATATTTGATACTTCATCAGGGCATTTAATCCAGGAGCTGCGAAGAGGATCACAGGCAGCCAATATATACTGGTATGTTCAGTTGTTTCTGCTTTGTGTTCTTGTGGGTACCGTTGTGGGGCAGCACCCTGGGAGCTGGCACCCGAGTTGCCTTCAGAGAGGAGGGGAGGGTCCAGCTGCCACAGGCACAAGGCAGGATTCTGGCAGCCAGAGGTCCCAGGGCTGTGCCGGGCCTGTGCCACTTCCCCTCTGCTCGGGGCTGGTGAGGAGGGAGTAGCAGCCGTGTGAAGCCCAGCAGAGGTGATGGCAGCTGGGCCAGGACTGTACCCAGGAGAAGGCACCCTTCTCTGCAGAGCACAGGTGGAGCTGGGGGAATGTTTTGGCTTCACACTGATGCGGCCTAATGCTTCCCAGAGCCTGGGATGAGCACCTGAGAGCAGGTGGAGGTTTGTCAGGGGGCAGTGCTGCTCCGCACCGAGAGCCCAAGGCAGAAGTTTGACTCTCATCCCCTGCTGGAAACGTTCTTGCAGGAGTTGGGGCAAGTTCCCTTGTACCGAGCAGCACTTCATCCAATACCTGCCTGCTCCTCGGCGCAGGGGGCACACTCTTCCTTCCAGCAGAAGTGGCAGAATGGCCCACGCTGGCCGGTTGGTCGATGTCAGCACAGTCTGCAGCTTAGCAGGTTCTGATAACTGAGGTTCTCTCCCCCTGAAGGGGCTGCTTATCCTGGCAGCAAAGCAGCTGAATCAGGGAGTCCCAGGCCCCTGGGAGAGGAGCTGTTAACTCCCCGCCTGCCGGGGAGCCGGCAGCTGCAGGAGTGCAGAGGCCAGACTGTGCGGGTGTGTTCCAGCAGAGATCCTGCAACTGTCTGTGTTCTCTGCAGTATTAACTTCAATCAGGATGCTTCCCTAATCTGCGTATCCAGTGACCACGGCACAGTCCATATATTTGCTGCAGAGGACCCTAAAAGAAATAAGCAGTCAAGGTAAGGTTTGAGCTTTTCTGAAACCTTTGGGGGAGCGGGAGGCTTGACCTTTTAATTGAGTTTAAAGCACTGGTCTTGTCAAGCAGTAGCAAATACCTGCACTACGGATGGTGAGATTCATCTGCTGTGCTTGGGAGAAGTTGAAGATTTAGGACTATGTAGCAGCTGCCAAGTTTCTGCTGTCCTTTGGAGCTGCAGAATTCCAGGAGGACAGGGTAGTTTTTTAGTGGTGTGAACACTGTGGATGCTTCACGTAAAGAAATCTCTACTAAAAATCAATCTTTTTGGCAGTTTCTGCAGTCCCTTAAAAACACAAAGCAGAGGGGTACTTGTAGGTCCCCCTTCCATAGAAGGGCAATTGTAAATATTACCTGGTACTTAGTGGAAGAAAATAAAAAGCTGGTAAAAAATAGCAGTCAGTGTGAACCTGCAACTTGTTCACTCCAGCAGTTCTAAGTCAACTCTAGTCAACACCTCACACTAAGTTGTTACACCTTTTTTTCTCTCTCTCTTTCAGTTTGGCTTCTGCCACCTTTCTCCCCAAATACTTCAGTTCCAAATGGAGTTTTTCCAAATTTCAGGTTCCCTCAGGCTCTCCGTGCATTTGTGCCTTTGGAACAGAGCCAAATGCTGTCATAGGTAAGTACCAGACCCTTCCCTGGGTTCTGAACTACGCTGGCTTTGAGCACTCAGATGAGCCAGCCTAGTGCGTTCCTGTCACCTGAGGATGGGCGCTCTCATTGCTCGGCAGTGCCCGGGGTGGGAGGGGGCGAGCCCGGGAGCAGAGTGGGGCTGAGAGACAGAGCCCAAGCGCTGGCTGAGCTCAGGCTCCTCAGCACCACCTCGCTGTGTGTGCCCTTAGCTGCAAAGGTTGATTTAAGTTACAGCTGAAGGAACGTGATGGTACCTCTGCAACAGCTGAATTTAACGTGTTTGGTTTTATTTCAGCGATATGTGCGGACGGCAGCTACTACAAGTTCTTATTCAACCAAAAAGGGGAATGCTCAAGGGATGTCTATGCTCAGTTTCTAGAAATGACAGATGACAAGCTTTGACTGAGCTGAGGGCAGTGCATGGGTCAAAGTACTGCCTTGGCTGTTCCACACCTTTGGAAGGACAGTATATGAATGTCCAGTGCAACGTCCAAGAAGTTCAGCAGACCTCATGGAGAAGCCTGGCCCAACATGATCACAACAAGCTCTGAAGTAGTGGACTACATATGTTTATTCTCATTTCTGCAAGTATTCATCATTAAAACCTTTTTGGGTTACTGTCATCAACTCAAGTTTTCAAGACGTGGCTTTCAACAAGCTTGTGCCTATTGGGTTTCTCTTAATCTAAACTGTGAAATGACTTAGATTAAACACGAGTGCCTGCCATGCTAAAAGATCTGCAGGAGGCTGTAGAAAAGTACTACGAGCCTTAGAAAAAGGGATGTGAAACCAGAAGATTTTAGGCATTGCTTTACTTGACTGACTGGCTGGGGGAGGGGGGAATACTAAGGATGACGCTCAGATAAACCTCCCCTAGCTTGGCTCCGGGCGGGAGCACTGCCATCCCCCTGCCCTGGGCACAGCTGAGGGACGGAGAAGGGGTGATGGGGCTGTAGCCTGAGCCACGCTTCTCCTCGGACTTGGTGCCCGGGGCTGAGGGCGGCAGGTCGTGCGGCACAGACTGCTGCTCCTGTCCACCTGCCCACAGTGGGTGAGTGAGCAGCACTAAGAGCTGAAGGTGCCACACTGCACAGAGTAGCCGAAGGCGTGTTTAGGCACTGGCTGACCTAACTAACCTCTCCTCGGCGTGTAGAGCAAGCACCCAGGTCCCTCGGGCAGCAGGAGCTCCTGTAGGTGTAGAGGTGATTCCTTCTGTAACAAAACACCCATTCCCAGTATAACCCCCGCCTCGGTCGCCCGCCCTGCCTGCGTCTGCCCCGGCTGCACTTCGGCAGGAAGACTGTACAGGCCCCTGACACACCCAGCACAAGAAATGACCACGGTGGCGTGAAGCAGACCTCTCTGTATTGGCTTGAAACTTGCAATTGTTTCTTTTCTTTCTTTTTTTCCCCCCCCCCACTTGAGATGTTCTGTACTCGATACTGGTGGCCTAGGGGCAGTTACGTTAGACTAAACCACCTGACTTGTAAACTCTTTCCCAAAGTTGTTATTGGCAGTTAATATCCATTGCTCCACTGCTGAGCTAAGGCACAAGATACTAAACCAGAAACTGGAATAGACACAAGCTCTCCGGTCACAGCACCAAGTACCTGGGGGAGGGAAGTCTTGCTCTTCTGGAATTTACTTTCACAGATGCTTCAAGCCTGACACGCCAGTTCACTCTAAGATTGTTTAGCTGCAAACTCTCTAAATTTGATAAGTTTCTTTTAGTGTCATGTAACATACTAAGGACTAACTTCTACGCAGATTTCAATGTCAAGGTTGCATGTTGCTTTTACGTGTATTTAATCACAGAAATTGTTTTGCACACTTATTTGTAATATGTTATTTCTTTTAAATAAAAGTGACTAATTTTGCTGTATTCACGGATGATCCCAGCCATCAGTTCCTACTGCCATAGGTTTTGGGGAATAAATCCGACTATATAGCAGCAGCTGATAAGGGCGGGGTCACTGCCTGGGACACACGTACGGTGGCCTTTATACTAAGCCATGCCCCACAGCCAGTGAGACCCGTTCCTGCCCTGCACCCTTTACCAACCCAGTCACCCCAGCTGCTGTTCTGAAGCCTCTTACCTCTTACCAGCTGTTTCCGCAGAAAGACCAACTGGAAGCTGAAATCTCCCAGGAGCAGTACGTGTACAGGAAAGCGTTAGAAACCATTCTCCAAGGATGATTTAAATCCTCCTCTCCGGTGCAGTTGTAAGCTGTTTATGATCCAGTCAGCTGCACTCACTTTAAATAGCAAGGAAACCACTTTAAAACATTAAGCCTTCTGAATGGCGCTTGGAAGGTTTTACCTATCTTAATCTGCTGAAGCACCATCCCCCTGCCCTCCCATTGAAGTTATCCTACAGCTGACCAGAGACACTACGAGCCTATTTTTTTGGTTGATTAAAACTACTGGACTTGTAAACTTTCCCCGGAACATCTGTTCCGGTGTGACACGAATGAGAACAGCACTAACTGCACCCAGAGACAACGGCACTGTACTAACCATGGAATCCTTTAATAACACACCTAAACGTGCTTAATCTCAAATTCCTTCTTGTACTACTCGCAAATCCTTACTTTTAAGCACACAGGCTACTGTACAGGGATGGACAAGCAGGTAACAGAATGAGCCTTCGCACCTGGTGCTGCCTCCAGGTTGCTCTCTGCCAGGATTTCACCAGGTCACTCTCTGCTGTACTGCATCACTAGGCAAATTGAAACAGAGTGCACATTAAGGGCTACAGAGGATGAACATACCTCTACAATCAAATGGAATAACATCTGAATCACGTTTTTGGAAAATAAGTAGCCCTGTATTAGGGAGACCACATATCCACCCTGTTGACTCATGTATGATCCAGCAGGGCTGCCGGATCTGGGCACAGGGTGAAGCTTGGAGCCAAGCCTGGAAGAGCACGGTCATGGCGCGGCCACAGCACCGCTCCCCCGCCTTCTGGGCCTTGCACAAAGACTCACGGGCCCTGGGCAGGCCGGAAGGAATCACCTTCCCCAGAGCAGGCATGCACTGCCCAGAAGGCAAGTTTTAAAGGAGTGGAATAAACAACTAGTCGCCTTTTGAACACAGCCCTAACCCAACACAAGGCTGCAGAGTAAAAAGGGACACGGCAAGCTGTCACAAGTCTACTTCATGTGACAAAAGAGGATTTAATAGATTTTAAAATGTCAAGTTGCTGATGAGTATTACAGTCCAGAGGTCCATTAAGTACGTTCCTTGAAGTACAGCTGTCTTAGCTAGGGGAGGCAGCCCTGCTCAAGAGAGCACCCCACGGGCTGGAGGCAACAGGCCAGTGGTGCAGACTGTGGAAATGGCAGAATTTGTAGAATAAAAAAACTGCTACTCCTGAAAAACAATATATATCCACCACCAGCAGCTATTTAAGTATATGGATTATGCATTTCTTCTGTAGTTAAAAATAACCAAATGCCTTCTCTCCCCCTCTTTTGCCATCTCTTTCTGCAGCATGTGTCACAGTCAAAAATTCTGAAAGGAAAACTAGATTAGCCAGTGCAATAAATTCGATGGTAATTGCAACTATTTCCCTGCTACAGAATACGAGTATTTCTTTCAGAACCTCTGGGTATTGCTATTAAAGTAGAAAACACCAGATTAATCAGTACAGTCAGAAACCGGGAGGCACAGGACTAGTTCTCACATATGCAGGCCTCGAGGACGGTGGCAGACACCGCTGACCTGAATACAAAGGCTACAGAACGAGGGGCGCTCACACAGACTCCCTCGGTTTGGAGCTGCAGACTAGTGAATCTACCTCTTCCTTAGCAAGCCACTGCAACGTCCTCGGTTTACTGCGCATTTTTTTTCCGTCTTCTCCAAAGGTTTTATCTGTTTAAACAAGCCAATGACTCTGTTCTGGTCTGTAAGAGATCCTGGGGAATTTCACACAATAGTCCATTCTTTCTGTTAACAGGTTATGCTCTTGCAGCTTCGAAGATTCCAGCGCTTTACAGGAGTTTCACAGTCCCTCTTTGAGTTCTCAGTATTTCTTGAAAGTATCGACATGAAAACCCGAGCCAGCATGTACTAAGTTTTTCTAGCGCTTTGGACAAAAGCATTTCCCCAAGTCCAATGAGAAAAAAAAAAACTGTAACAGACGCAGAAACTAAGCCAACATTAACGACAATTATTGCAGAAAGCAGACATCTCATTAAACGTGGCAGTCTGTACTAAATCAGTACATTTGGGGCCATTTTTTTTTAAAGTCAAATCACTGACCCAGTGCAAATCCCCGGCTACGTACCTGACATCAGCCCCCAATGCTAACACAGCTTCTAGGAGGAGACTCTTTGGTACAAAAAAATAATTTGAAGTTTGGCTTGATTGGTACAAAAAAATAATTCAAAGTCTGGCTTGACTAATCGTTAGGGAAGGAAACACGTGGAAGCAGAAGCAGGAATAAAGCCTGTCTTCATCCACCAGTCCACGAGTAAGATCAAGAAGAACCTGATCGTTAAATGCAACCTTTATCGATTAATTCTGTGTCAGATGTAGAGCACAGAATGTTAAACTCTGTAGTAAGACACACATATAGAAAGGTGTCAGTCAAGTTAGTAGAAAGCAACTCAGTGTAAATGAGATACATATATTATATATATTAAATAAATAGCTAACCACATATACATATATATATGAAAAAACCAACTTGACCTGTTGGAGGAAATTAAATCAGGACACAAAACACAGGTCCAAACACAGATTGTTGGAACTTCAAGTTCCACTTTGGATTTAAGTAATTATAAACCCCAACATTTTAAAACCAACCGTACTGTAACCACCATGCAAATAACAGCAAAGTCTTCCCAGTTTTGCCTCCTGTGGAGCAAACGGTACCGTGAAGCGGTTTATGAAGCAGAAGTGTTTTGCACATATCTTTGGGGATTAGCACGGTACAGATATTTACCTAAATCAGCAAAACTAAAAATGGCCTTCCAAGACTGTGGCTG
>NW_009725998.1:0-15730 GCF_000703405.1 Apaloderma vittatum | reverse complement strand
CAGCGCAGCAGCAGAGCCGTCGTGTCCAGGGGCAGGAGCCTCCCGCTGCCCAGGAGACCGCGCTGCCACCTCCCCAAACCCGCCAAGGCCTGGGGCTGCTGCCCCACACAGCTACGTCCAACCCGGGGCTGGCCTAGCACCAGGGAGCTCCTGCAGGGACAGAACGTGCTGGCAGAGGACAGGAACACTTCCATCACGAGAAGCAAACGCACGCTTAGGTCACCCGTGCGTTAGAATTCTGAGTCTTTTTCAAAGTCATTCAAAAGATTACCCCAAAGCCGATTCTTAAGAGAAAGAACACCAAACAGGCAGCCTAGAGGGAGCACAAAAGGGAATAAAGCCAGGCATCCCAAAACACAAAAGGTAACTGAAACAGGCACAGCAGCTCCTAAAGAGAGGTCAAATCCCCGTGTATGGGAATCACCTGGTGAAATTTTCCGTGTGCAAAAGGAAGATCACATTGACTGTGGGAGTCCAGGGACCGATTTAAGAAAGGTCACGAGCATCACCGCAGCAGCACAGGAGCCTCGTTCAGCCCTCGCTGTTACGCTGCAACCATTCCTGGATTAACGGCGGGAGGCACAAACACACGAACTGGGGAACAGTTTTGTTTCAGCAACCCAGCAACTCGGTTTAAGGCCTGACACGTCCCACAGCGATGTCTGCAAGAGCCAAAAGCATCGGACATGATCCTGTGGGAACGTTCTTCAGCATCACCACCAGCACGGACAAGCGCATGTTCCGTTCAGGGAACACCGTGAGCAGTTCTCTCACACCACGCAGCTTTTTCCAAGGGTTTCTCCACCTGAACGGCGGCACGTTCTTATGCCAAATCCTGCAGGCACCAGAAGGCGAAAACCACCGCCACGATACGGAGCCAGGACCCCCACCACGTCCTCGTGTCCCCTCGCTGCCCGGCAGGACACCCCAGCCAGGAAGGGTTCACCTCAGCTTCTTTGCTCCCGCCAACAGAAACAGGATTTCATCACCCCAAAACGTACACAGATATTTCAAGCACACTTGTTGAGTAATTTCAACTTAGTTAATTTGCTGAATAAAATTTAATTTTATTTAAAAAATCTTATACACTATTATTCACCTAGCCCTAGTTGTGAACAGATTCTCACTTCTGAAAATAAACCACATTCTAGTCAATTCAATCAACACCAAATTAAATTACTAGTACTGGATTTTTCTTCTTAAAAAAAGTATGTTAAAACTTTACTTTTTTTATTTTTAAAACCTCTAAAGAAAATGTTGCAATTTTACAGAAACGTTTCTTTTCAGGTTATGCTTTTTTTTTAAATGCCTGTTATAAATTCAGCTTGTGTAGAGTTTTTTTTTTTAATAGTTTTTTAATATGTATTATCTGCAGAGACATCGTAACAGTTCCATTTTGTGGATGAACACAAAACTTATACAGATTTCTCATATTTGGTCTTTAGGTAAATAGTTCCCAAAAGCTGCCTAAATAAACCACTCCAAACTGTTCAGTCCATCATGAAAATACAGTTTTTCCTTTCGTAGAGAGAAAGGAAATATAAATAATGCATCATTGTTACAGAAAATGACAAAAATCAGATTCAAATTAAGCCAACTATCTAGCTCTCACTCACCTTACCGCATGAGGAAATAAGACGTTATGTGAATTAAAGACTGAACAGCAGCCTCACGTTTAAATTTAATCTTGAAATGTAAAGTGGAATCTATTACCACAATTAAAAGTGAGAAATTACCAATACATTTTAAAATGTTCAACTGCAGAACACACACTTAAAAAAAAATATTATTATAATAATATGGTAGCCACTGTTAGAAAAGCACAACAGCTACTCTGACTGGAGACCCCAAAAGGTCAGTGTATGACATCAAAAGTGTTACGGAGAAACTGGTCGGATTCATTTCTACCGATGGGTGCTTAAGCTTAAAAATATCGAATATACCTCTGACAAGATAATTTTACTCTTTTTAAAAGGACTCGTGATAAAGAATTTCATCTTTCTAAATGAAGAACAGTCTGTTATCTTAAACATACACAATATTAAGCGAGACTCTTGTTTTACTTTAGACTGGAAAAATATGCCAGGGACAGTCAAAGTCAACACAAAGTAACAAACAGCAAAAGGTAGCAGAAAGAGAAACAGGTAAGTGCAGCTCTGGTCAAATTCATAGCAGTTCTTTACGTCAGTTAACGGCTCATTTACATTGTAATTTCTAATCAGTTACATGCAAGCCCAAAGAAGCATTTGATCACTACACATGGTAATAAAATCTGATTAAATTTCTCAGGCAACTGCTAAAATATGAAAATTTGCAGATGTAATAAAGTAGCTTTATCGGAACTTTAACAGGACAGACAAAAGTAAATCATTCCGTTGGTTAAAAAAACCCTACATTCAGTTTTTTACCAAACAAAATTTCACATGAAAAGTATTGTGTGATTCCAAAGTTTCCGGAGTAGAAATGGAGTGATTTGAAATGTCAAAGACCCCATTGTTTTGCAAAGAAATGAAAATACACCTCAAAAATTTCTAATTCCACATGTGAACAACAAAATACTGCATATCTACCAACAACTGCATCGGGTAGGTCGTTACGAAAGGCTAGCTGCCAAGATGGAGGAAATGGCTCCTTGCCTCTGTTCCCTTTAAGGAATATACAATCGTCTGAAACCAGTTCACACTAAGCGCTTATCATGCTGCCGTTACACTGAGATACTCAGTCCTTAAAATAATCTGATAAAGATTTTTTTAAAGCTGCAGCCCTCCCCAACACTGTATTCCTCAGTGCACACAGTTCGGTAGGGGGCAGGGAGGAGCGGGGGTCACAGCCTCTGGAACAAGATGGTTTGCAGTTTGACTTTAAATTACCGAGTTTTAAGGCCACCTGTGTTGGGTTTTTTTCAGTGCTGAAGGTTGAAAGTCTGATCACAGGGCCCCTTTCCCCACTGCGTGAGAACATGTTCCAACATTTTAGGTGTTATATCGAAGTGTCTCCTTTTGGCACCGTGGAGTTAGTTTGTTTTTTTTTTTTACAAAAAAAAAAAAAGAAAAAAAAAAGAAAACTCCCCTAAGTTTCTAGTTCTGGCTGCCTTTATCACTCACTGCCACAGACGGGGTGTCCACGTTAACAGCTATGACTATGCTCTCTCCATCTTCTGTTTTGATACGTTTGAGTTCCTGCTGTTCCGACTGGTCTCCGTTCTGGCGCTTCGTTGGAAGAGATGCTGACGCGGAGGCATGGGTTGCTAACATATGCAAAGGACTTGCAGCAGCTGTGAAAAGATAATAAAAACTTCAGCACCCTACTCCTTGTCAAAACAGATGATACTGAAAGCAAACTCGCAGTTTCAGTAACGTGACGAATTCCTTTACTGGTACTATGTGGCTCATCAGCAATCCCAGTTAAGATTCAGGTCCAATTGTTTAATCTTTGTAGAAACCTGAAGGATTTTCTCACAAATCACTCAACGTTCGTGCAGATTAGGACACAGGCAGGAGAACGGGGAAGTGTCTCCGTTTTGTCAACGGGGAGCGCAAGACCACGAAGGACTAAGTGACTGAAAGTCAATCGACATCGTAATTTGTGACATAACTGGGAGGCGAATTCAAAATGCCCTTTTCGGAAGGTTCTGGCCATGCCTGCAGATCACTGCAGAAGGCACTGCTTGGCCTGGAAGGAGAGCACCACCACGTCCTATTCACCAGTTATTTCAGAAAGCTTTAAAATGCACATGGCTCAAGTAGCAACTGCTCTCTGCCAGACAATGAGGCATTTACACAGGGGAAAGGCAGTGCTTTAACAAGTAGCAGTGCTAAGAGATTACTCATCTGGTTAGACTCAAGCACACAAGTGAATCAGACCAACAGAAATGTATATAGTGCAAACATCCTACACAATATTTCAGTCTCTCTCATTCCGCAGAAGAGACAGCGCAAGTCACCATCAATGGCCAAGTACCGTCCTTTAAGCCTTCTGAGACGTACAAAGGTTCTTTCTCTACACTTGTTGTTACCAGCCTGTTTGTCAATACTGACCCTGACTCTGTTAAACCAACTATTCAAACGTCATTGCAAATAATACAAAATACTATTATATATTTACTTGTTCATTGCAGTTCTTGAAAATATATCTAAACATTGTGAAACCACTTGCTTTCTTACAGACAAGCTCCCTTCCTTCAGCACCATCACTGTGCGGATGTCATTACAGCTTTCCCTGCTGGTGAGCCTTCAACACAAAGTCCGTTCGGGTTCTTATTTGCCAAACTCGTCCTCTTTGTTCTTAGTAACCTACCCCGACGAACACCTGGAATATTGCCTCTGCATGGAACCAAACTCTTTTGTACTTAGTATTTACTCACAGAATAAATATCTCAGATAATACTTCCCTGATGCAAAAAGCTTTGCTGCAACTGTAAAATAATTTGTTCTTCTATCTCAATAGTCATTCAGCTTCTACCTGAAAAGCTATTCCTTGTACAATTTCCCGATATAGAGAGTTACTTCTGAGTCAAATGCCTTACTAAAAATTTATTGTTGCTTAAATGAAACCAAGAAGTGTACCCCTCATCTTCAAACAAGCATTAAGACTATTACACAGCATCATTCGGTCCAGGGTCTGCTCAGCAGAAGAGAGACTTGCTGGCTGCAGCCACAACTGATACGTGGAATTAAGAAACAGGCAAAAGAACAACGTTTGAAATCTCCTCTGAAAGTCAAAATAATGAACACATAGTTCCATAGTTTCATTCTGCCATCGGAGGCCTGAATTTATTTCGGACTTCACGGCTTCATTCATACTGACAGGTAGTATAAAGCACTCCCAAACTGTTTTGCTGGGAGTAAGATGCAAAAGCACCTTCTTACTACAAATACAAAATGTTCACGCAGTAGTTGCTCTGGATTTCTTAATTCTTAGATAAACACATACGCATACACATACAAATGTGTGTGTAAATACAGACGTGTGCATGTGAACACAGACATATCTGTACACACATACAAACAAATCCATGTTTCTGTAGGCCTAGTTTCCCCCTTTAGATGCTTTGCCTGAGAATTACCTCATTTCTCGCTAGTCTAGTCGGAGTTGCTGTGACAGGGAGGCCAGGACCTGGAGTACATGTCGCTTGCTGTTCAAAACGTGCACATATCTCGTGAAGTATTTAAGCCCAGGAATCTCACAGTGAAAACTCCCATCACTGCAAGCACAGCCCTGCCTCACACAGTGCAAGAGTGAGAAGCACCACAGTGCTCCTCCTACGCTGAGCCACGTCTCCTAAACGCACCCAGTGGCCATCAGGCTGCCCTACCTGGGAACATATGCTGAAATCAGCTGAGTTTTCGGGGTCCAGGAAAAGGACAAAAAGAAGTATTTCTTAATTCTGAAAACAGCTTTTCAGTATATTTCGTGTGACTCTTGGCTCAAGTCTGACCAAAAAAGTGCACATTAAGTCTGACAGTGACTGTGCTTGCTTTACTTAAACTGGAAATGAAGTAGAAGCAGATAGAACACTGACCCATAAATGTCAGTGGTGGAAGAAGAGTAAAAAGGAAACAAAGCAGATACCTCACTCCATTAGAAAGACTTCAGAGCAGAAATACAGGTAATAAATTTATGTAAGACAGCCTAAAACTATTTCTGTAAACATATTTTATGGCAAAAAAGCTCCTTTGGTATCAGATAACATCTCAAAGTGAAACTAATAGAAAAAGCGGTATGGAACTGCAAAACCAAACCTGAATGTTCTGTGAACAAGCACGATAATACGAAAATTATTAAAAAGTGTCACTACGTACTCAGACTGTTGAGTCCGAGACGGGAAAGACAGTAATCAGACAAGAAGAATCTCAAAATCTTACAGAATTTTTGTCATTTTTAGTACAGGTTCAATAAAAACAGAGTAAAAAGTAACAGTTCAAAAAGCCAACCCACAAGTAAGTTCTGTCTTGTTTTCCTGTTGGTTGGTTCTTGACAAATCATCTGGAGAGCAGTTACCATTTTAATGGCACTGTTTTACGGGAACTTCTTTGAAAACTTGTTTATATCCTGGGTTTAATGAGGAGGGAGGTCAGGCTGTCACCACTAAGTACATCCCTATAATGACCACAAAGAGAATAAATAGCTGTTCAGGTAATCATCAAAGAGAAGAAACACTGGTTCTTACCAACACGGAGGGACTATCACTTACAGGGCTCTAATCTAAAATTTTTTTTAGAACTTCTGTATAACTACGGAAAACATGAGAACAGAAATCAAAGATTCAGGACCGGTCATGTTGAGGTTTTACCATGTTCAAAGTAACCCAACATCCTGACCCAATACGTACCAGCATTGCCCTGGCCTTGTATCGCAGTGGTGATAGGTACTATGTGCGTTCCGTTCTGCGTTACAGTTTTTATCGGTAGCTGGTGTTGACCTAGAGGTGCCTGTTGCACTATAGTAACTGTCTGTAAGGGTGTGGTCTGAGATGTCTGAATGATACGACTAGCAGCTCCTATTGTAGCATGACTAATAGCAGGTATAGGCTCCACTTTAACTGAAAAACAGAAGATAAAACATTGTTAAAAACAAGAAAGCGTTGAAGAACCATTTGTTTTCACCGAGTGAAAAATTATACAGTTTTATTACTAGCTCCAACATATCAGAGAAACGATGAAGCGGTATCTTCAGTTTCAGCCAAACGTTTCAAGCATTCATCTGGAACTAAGCATCAAATACCAATTCTCCTGTACAAAGGGCCGGCAAAACAACTAACCTCACAGGTTCTCACCTTTTACTTCCTTGTGGTCTCCATTCTCTTGAGGTTCTACCTTAGGCTGGGTTACCATTGCAGCTTGCGTCACTACTGCCTGGCCAGCTACAGTGTAAGTGTTTGCTGGTGCTAATCCAGTCACGTTTGTGACAGACACGGCTGGTATCTGGTGGACAACATGAACTGTCTGAACTACAGGCTGCTGGGATGTCGATGTTGTCACAGGAGTTGCCACAGTGTAGGTGACGGGTTTGATAGTTTGTGGTAGCTGCCGTTGTACAGTAATCAAAACTGGTTGGCTAGAGAGAGGTGATCCTACCGAGAAAGAGAGAAAAGTCAGGTTGACAATTTAAATTATCTCTTTTAAGCTGGTCATTCTTTTAAACTTAACACTAAAGCCCCAGAGGATTAACAACCTCCTTCACTACTACCTGAATGACCCAAAATGAAGAGTATGACACCTGGCGAGTCCAGTAACACATTCAAGGTAGGTGCTGGATTAGCTCAGTAAGACTCACACACTGTTCGGGCAAACGTCCCCCCATTGCTCCCCAAAAGCAGCTGTGCCACAAAGCTGTGTTTAACACTCATTTAGTGAAACTCCTCTCCACAGATGGAAACACACACGTGCTTCAGGTGGTGTGTGCAGTGTGTCTGCAGCGGCAAAGCCCTCAGATTGCCAGGCTGGGCGAAGCCTGGTGTCTCTGCTGAGAAGCACTTTTCCTTTCGTCACAGAACAGCCAGTGGCACTCGGGCAGTACCAGTCTCACCAACAAAATGGATGGGAAGTGTACCGACGTAGGTAATTAAATACATCCTTATCCCATCATGCCTTAAACTCTTTCTTACTGGTTTTTTTTTAAACAGGAAATTTGTTATCATGGAAATTTATTCTTTCACTTTCATTTCAATTCTTTTTATCTCCACCTTTGAAAGGATGACATGATACAGATGCGTGCCAGACGTTTGCTTAGTTCTGTAACCCATGTCACCTAAACTTTCTGGTTTGTTTTTGTTTTTCTTAACCAGAAGGAATACATTTCAAAAGGATGTGACAACTGTTACAAGACGGTACAGTCCGTGCAGGACAGCAGCACAGTCTCTGCTTAGTAATCAAGTGATCGAGGGTGCTGGGACAGCACACGGGTAACAGTCCGTATGGACACAAACCGCATTTCCCTGGCACGTCTATTAAAGATTCGCTCGAAGCGTTAGGAGGTTCAGTATTTCCCATTTTGTTGGTGTGCATGTGAAGCCTCGGTAACGTCTATCTATCAGCCCTCTCCCAGCGCCAACCCCCAGACACTTATTTCAGGATTCCTCACCTGGGGCACTCTGTGCAAATCGCGCTTCTTGTATTACCGCTAGTTTTGGCTGGATAGCACTAGGCTCAGGCTCCATTGGGACTGGAGATCCTTCCCGGGACAGACTCTCGGGGGTCTGGACTCCACTGGAGTGCGCAGACAACACTCCAGAGTGATTAGGAGAAGCTGGGGCACTTCTGTATTCAAAAATGAAAGCAGCATCTGATGTGTTTTAACTTCTGAACTGTGAAAGACAGTGACCTTCCTCTAAAGCGACCGTAACACACAGTGCCCAGAGGAGGGCACCTCTGCCTTCTGCCAAGTACAGTTACAACCCAAAGCAGTTCTGGATGATCTTTTAAAAAGCTTCTGTTCAACAGGGACAGAATTTAAAAGCAAATTTCAGGTACGGTTAATGGAGAAGCGGTGGCTGGACGCCTTCTTAGGGAGAGTCTAAACAATCCGTGAAACATGAACGTTTCTTCTGGTGGAATGATGAGCAAATCTCAGTCTACGTACAGGGCAGGTAATAAAAGATCTGCACCAGCAGAAAGGTCATAACTTTACAAAAGGAATAATTTAAACCCACGTACATCCCCGTCATGAATTCTACTTGAACATCAGCAAACTACACATGTAACTGTCACCTCAAGTTCAATAAAATGGTAGCTGGCATTTGATAATTTTCTTTGCAGCTTTAAAATGCAGAAGATGGCAGTTTGAAATTAGAATTCTGTAAAAAAACCCAAACAAAGGTACAGCAAGGCTTGCTTACATTAACAATATGACAGTCAGTTACGCAAACTGAGTCAGTTCTTTAATGCTAAAAACAAGCAATAGAAACAAGCCTAGTGTATGGGGCAGCCTCCTGGTAAATCACACAGAATTCAAATACTGAATCTGGATGAAATTAAATTACTGAACTTGTGACTGTATCCCAAACTACCAAGTCTGTATCAGCCTGAAGATTAAACAACAGCCATAGTCTTTTTGTTCATCTGTTTTTCCTTACCTAGAAGAGAGTGGTCCCAGAGGGGTTCTAAAGCAAGGTACTCCCCTAGGCCGCCTTTTCCTAAAAGCCTGCTCTATTAATTTGCTTTCAGAGGCAGGGTCTATCCTCCAGAATGAGCCTTTGCCTGGTTCTTCCTGGGAACGTGGTACTTTGATGAAATAACGATTCAGAGAGAGATTGTGACGTATTGAATTCTATGGAACATAAAAAAATATGTAGAATTCATATAACTTTTCCAAGTCAGAATGTGGCCTACTGCAGCAGTTTGTACTCTAGGAGACTCAGGGTTCAGCTCTTTAAATCCTTAATTCAACAGAACTCAAGAGCACTGCGAAAGCAGTGCCATAAACCTGAAAGGACTCTCCCATTTTTCAAATCTTTCCCAACAATTAAAAACCCAGTACGCTAATGCGGCAATAACAGGAATCCCATTTAATTCTCTAATGAGAAACATGGTGATTGCAACAAACTGTTAGAACACTACAAATACTTGTGCATAATGCAGCGTAAAAAATAATAAAATAAATCATTCTTCATACACCACCCTTCCCCAGGTGTCTAAGAAAATGTGAGATTATTCTAGGAGGGCCAGTAAAATACAGCATATACTGATTCTGATCTTGTACGATGATCTTGTTACTGTTCCACAAGCCAGAAAGAAAAGGTTAAATTACACAGGTCTCAAATGCTGTTATGTATTTGTTGGGAGTGCACCCACAGCCCAGTCTGTCTCAACAAAGGAGCCAAGCGTGTCTAGAAAAACAACAAATGGCAGTGGGTCCTAAACCAGCTCTTCAGCGAGATCTTCGTTACTGCACTCTAGTTTACACGTTACTTTATCCTCACTTTGCTGTAACACACAATTCTTTGATGAGAGAGAAGTCGAAAACCGCTAACACCTTGCAGTGGCTGTATCTATGCCTGGCTTTGCATATGGGGTTTTTTTTTATTTTAATTTTAAGATAGATAAACCCAGAATCTCTCTATTATCACTGAATGAGAAAATTGTGATAAGCATACATAGTAAAATATTTGCGGGGGAACAAGGGGAAAACAGAGAAAAAGCTTTATGTTACCAAAAGCTCTTAAAAATTCACAAAATCAAATGCAAATCTTGCTCAAACATCTGGAGTTCATGACCCTGGTGGCAAGACTGGAAAACCTAAAGCAACGATAACCATGTATGGTTTCTTAAATGCAAACTGATGAAATCAGAAACGGTTTTCCCTGCCAAAAATTGAAACAGAACTAGAAAGCCAAGAACGTGTTTATAAATTGTATTTATTTCTCCATATGCTAGAATAAAAGAATAGATCCAAAAGTACCTGCAAAAATAAGTTCACGAAGAGGAGTCTTCAAGTGCTCAACAAAATAAGACCTTTATATAACAAAGGATATAAATACCTCAATACTATTTATTAAGGTATAGGATTTGCATATTATACACATGTATGTGCTTTATGTTTCCAATAACATGGGCATATAGAGATGTTTTAAACAATATTTGAGGCTATCATACAAGTCAGCCTGACTGTAACCTAACACCTGGCAGACAAAAGCTCGCAGAGCCCTTCGCACGGGCACAACTGTCGGCGTTACAGCCGGGCTTTCTACCACTAGTGACTGACCAGCATCTGATTTGCAGTTTTTTCCAACTGTTTTAATGAAGAGGTGCTAACTAATTATTCCAGGACATACTATGTCTGCTGCGTCTATCACTTTGGTTTTGTGAAGCATTATACATCTAAATACATATCCTGTTCTAAGGCAGAATTCTTTAACCATGCACCACACTGGATGTGCATGCTTGGTTTCAGATGCTTACGCAGAGAGGCATCACACACATGGATACTCGAGGTATTTCCAAAGAGGAAGCGAAAAGCACCCCAACGTTTTATAAGCAGGATCTTGTTGCTAAAACAGATCTGTTAGTATGACTGAAGCCAGGATTCTGCATGGCTTATGTGTGAAAGGGAAACAAAAGAGACTTCCCAGCCACAACCACAGCTCAGTCCTTCGCTAGACAAACCATTAGCAAAACACTGGGCACAGTTACCTGCCCCTCTAACCTTGGGATTCTTCTAAGGAGTGATTCAACCTTCATATAGGCCCCATGACAAATAAATACGTGATTAGCATTTCAAACTCTATTCCTCCACTGACAAGGCGTGTATTCTTTAGTCTTTTAACTTGTCCAGCAACTATTAACACTTCCTCACTTTTCCCCTCCCCTCTCCAAATTTTCCTTCCCTGAAAATAACTGCAGAGCATGCCTTTCCTGCAGGTCACGGCTGTACTGAGCAGCACCACAGCGAAACTGATACCCCCGACCGAGAGCGCAGTCTGAACGTTCCACAGGCAAACCGGCCCGTCCCGCTAACTGTGCTCTCCTGTCCTTTGCCGAAACTAAAAACAGCAGCAAGGCACCGAACCTTTGTGTGTATCTGGAAAGCCTGTGCCAGACTGATTCATACTCAGTTAGTCATCCTGGCAAGCGCTGAGGTCGGTTTCTTCAAAAATGAAAAGAAAGCAGAAAATCATTCTGCAGAACTGAAGGGGTTGGTCTAACTCGGTACAGAAACGATTAAGTTCCCAAATGAAAAAGGGCACGTTAACAGCACAAGGTAACACGCTCCTTCCTTCTCTGTACTGCCTGGGCAAAATCACTATTTTGAAATAAACCTGAACTTGTAACATTTAGTATCTTTATTTTATCTTAACAATATGGATGTTTACACAGTTATAAACTACAGGACACAACTACATTCCTAGATAGCATATGTGTATTTAAATCCACAGTGCCAACTGTACTTTTCTTCCCCACTAGCCTGTATGCATCCCTTCGGAGAGGCTGTGAATACAGTCATGTTTCAAATGCGGAATAATGTAAATTGCCTACTTTGGAGAACTTACAATCAGGAAAAAGATAAACATATGCATTTGACACGGGATGTTAGGCTCATCAGCTGACTTCTTACAACCCCTTACAGCTTGCAGCATTACTCACAACTGAAAAAAAACATTCCAGAAATCATATTTACCTGCCAGCCCTTGTCTGCAGTCCTGTAGTATGGATAATTTTTAGTTATGTGCGTATAAATTCCATTTAGTGTAAGCTGCTTATCAGGTGCCATTGTAATTGCTTGTACTATTAACTGTGCATAGGAGTAAGGTGGCTTAGAGTCATCCTGTACAACAAAAAGAAAGTCTACATCAATAAACTCAAAAAATACACACGCCCCTTTCTGAATCAAAAGCTACAAAACACAACTGACTTGATTTAAGGCACTTTCAGATGACCAAAGTCTTCAGGCAGAAAAGACACATTTTAGTAGATTTTAAGATATCATCAAAAATTTGGAGAAATGTTCAACAATAAAAAAAAATTACAAGAGCCTACAAACAGATGTGTAACAGAAAATACAGTTCAGGGAAGAGGCAAATAAATCGAAAAATAAATCACATCTAACCACAAAAACCTACAAACTGTTTTTTCAAGTTTGAAATGTGAAAGTGACTTAGTGTATTCACTTAAGACCCGATTTCTGGCATCGATTTCAAACAACGTTTACCTTTGGGCTATCTCCACCCGATGCTTCCTTGTCATTTTCTGACTGCGAATTGTCAGCCATTAAATGTAGGTCAGACGGTATTACCCGACTCATCTTGTACCCTGAAGAGCCTGCACCGCGGGGGCTAGATGGGCAGGAATTCGCAGCACTGTAGAGCATAAAAAGAAGATCCTACTATTTTGTTATACAGTATATCACCACATTATGTCTAATCAAAAAGCTCTTAGTGCAGACAAGCCCACTAACCGGAGCTTCTAGACTCCAGCTAAGGGGCTGTCAGTGTTTCCGTTATAAACCCCATCTTCCAAGCCTTTCTACCTCATCCATGGAATTAAAATCACTGCAGGAAGAAACCTGTCAAATGAAGCTCAGGCATTCCCCCTCAAAGGAAGAAGGATTAACCCATTTATCGGGTTGTACTGCATTTGTGTAAGATTTGCCAGCACAAAAGTCTACTTCGGCTACCACAAGCAACCACAAATTTTAAGACACTCCTTTAAATCAAGAAACACATCTTGCATGAAATTTCTGCCATATGCTTGTATTCAGTCTGCTCAGAAAAGATCTCTCCTGTGCAGTATTTCTGCACATATAAGAAAATACAGTGAGCAGCAAGGAGGGAAAAAAATAATCTCTTTAAACCAACTTTATTTTAAATGTTTACAGGTATGTGCACATACGTACAGGAAGAAAAATCATAACACTTATCTATAAATGGGAGGCATCAGCACCGACACACCTAATTTAAAGCAGTATTAGGGCAACAGAGCAGACCGACTGTCACAAAGCCAAAGATGGCACCAAACAAAGCAAAGCAGCATCTCCCGATACCTCACCTTTTGCTACCCGTCACAGAAAACCAAAGATAAAATTGTATATAATTCCACTGTAACATCTTTCTAGCAGTTGTCCCTCTGCCTCGCACAGTACACAGGAACCAGACGCACAAAGAGTTTTCTGCTGCAGTTTCCATGTAGCCAACAGCAAAGAGACAGTCAGGGGGTGATGTCTGTCACCTTTCCCCAAAAAAATTTTCGCTGTTCTCTGTAAGGACATACGCTCCTCAGCAATTCATACCGAAGCTGATTTTAACACAGTCCTTAGAAATTCCAGAAAGTTAACTAAGAACCAGAACGACAAAGCCCTGTGCTGTGCACCCAGAACCACCTTTGACTCCAAAGACAATCTTTAACCAAACTCAACTCTAAAGCTCAAAACACCCAGTAAAAATAAAGCGAGAGAACGTTATTTAGATTTATACAATAAGGCTTTAACAAATGTACCCTTGACAATCTGTCAAGTTCTGTTTGTCTGCTGGCCTCTCAAGTTTTTTGCTGCCTCCCATTTTATGCACTGAAACAAGGCAGGCATTGTAGATTGAGCAATATATATAAAAATAAATATTCTTCAAGTTTCACATCATGAGAAATCCACCAACAATTTGCTACTAGTGGCATACTATACAAGGGAGATTGGATTTTTTACGTGTTGTATGGAACAATCCTTGATTAGATCCAAAACGTGCAATTGTATTTTTTTTTAAATATAGGTCACTGCTGTTCTATGTTTTCACATATCAGCTGACAACATCCCTCTACTGTGCTCACTTTAGCATATATTGACAAAGCGACACATATGGTATAATCAAAGCAAGTTTACAAGTCTTCCACAAAACAGGATGATTTGAAGAGAAACTGTCAAGCTTTGCTCTCAAAATAGACTCAAAACTGCCGTCTTTTTTTTTTTTTTTTGTAATAAACTACACTCAACAGGTGCATGAAAGCCTGAAGAGAATTACAACATTCACAGTGAGGCAAAGACTGCGGTGATATATGTGATATTATCTGAAATATTTATGAGCTGCTCTGTCATTTCTTGGGCAAGATATGTTTTCCCTGAATTTTAATAAGAAAGTAAACCTGTTATACAGTCAAGTCTAGTTCTCTTTTCTCCCTACTTCCACCATTTATATAGATCTCATTAAACACTACACTATCGAGATCAAGATCTTGGCAAGTATGAAAGAAGTCAATTATCCTTACATTCAAATTTTATTAACAAGATCTACCATTTTAAAAAACAAGCTCAAGTAAAAACACTGGAAGTGGGAGGGGAAGAAAAAACTTCCAAAAGCACATAAGTGACTTTGGAACACAGCTTTCAGTGCCTTTAAATGAAACGTTTGCTCACGAACTTTCAACACTGTATCTAAACTAATTTTACAGGTTTGTGAGGACAGGTTTGGTCCCAAGTAACAAGTTGGACAATGGCTACAATTACCCAAATGAAGCAGCAGAGAAACTAAAAAAAACCACCCACAGATTAACCTCTCCTGCAGATGTTTTTTAAATGCCACATCTTACATTGTATTTTAAGTAAAACATCTGTTTATTGCCAGTAAAGACTGATTAATAACAAATGCTCTGGAGTGAGAGATCAGTCTATTTTCTATACTAATGATAATCAAAAAGCTTTTATCTGATGAGAAACTTCAGGGGGACAGTGACTATCAGAACGCTTAAAACCAGTGTAATTTAAACTCCTCTGATTTTCAGGGTTGCAACAAGCACGCAAGAGTCCTGAGCAAACTGTTACACGTTTAACACATTAATTTTGAATATTAAAGGCTGTTCATGCAACTGCCTTATTAACTAGCAGAACGGTGGCAGGCAATGCCGAGATTCAACTCGGCTTTGACCACAGAAGCAAAGCATTTGGGAAGAATGAGAAAGTTGTGTCAAGTCTGTAACCGTACGTTGCCCTACATCCAATCTGCAGGGTTTAAATACCTGATAGTTCCTGTGGGAGAAGGGAGAGGGCTGATCAGGTGAGCCATGTTGTCTGGAATGTTTATTGTTAAAGGAGAGATCTGAGGTTGCACAGGCTTCACTGGGGACTCCGGGGCCTCCTGTTTTTCTCTCTTCTCATTGGACAGAGCTGTGAATGTTATCTTGATGTTTGTGCTGGGAAACCTGAAAGTACAGCTGAAAAATAAAAAACAAGTACATAAACCACTTGTTTACAGACGGTCGGCTCTTCCACATAACTCGCATCTATCACAGAATCACAGAACAATTCAGGTTGG
>NW_009725997.1:3496-6978 GCF_000703405.1 Apaloderma vittatum | reverse complement strand
GCCAGCAGCTCCCAGAGCCCAGCGGTGCTGGCACACGCAGCCCAGCACCCTGCCTAATGCAACCAACTCCTTTCTGCATCCCTCCGCTCACTCGAACCCTTCCCAAGAGGCTGCTGCAACCCCCCAGGCAGCTGCTCAGCACCTCTTTAAATTTCTGGCTCAAGCTCCAGCATGAAGGAGCCTCCCTTGCTCCCAAAGACAGGGGAAGCCACCGACACGCGACAGCAGCAGGGAGGTGAAGCGTTGAGAAACCCTCAGGGGTGGCCTCCACCGGGCAGCCCGGGGGTGCTGCGTGGGCAGGGTATGGCTCAGGGACCGGGTTGTGGAGGGGTCACCTCTCCCCCAGCCACGTGCCATCACCTTTCTTCCCTCCTTTCCTCAACTCTGCACCCCAGCAGGCAGGCACATCTCTGGCCCACGGATGCCCTTAATTTTGATCATAGCCCTTTAGGGATGACCAAAAAAAAAATTTAAAAATAAACAAACACCCATTCCTGGTCCTTGACATCTCAGCTGGGCTGGGTGATGCTCGTGGGAAAGCCCTGGGGCAGCGGGTTAACGAGGAGCTGGGGATGAGGAAGAAGCATCCTCCGCTCTGACTCAGGTCAGGCTGAGCCCGGCCCCACGAGTTGCCCCATGGAGGAGCAGGGGGTTGGCTGTCTCACCCACCCACCCACTGTTGTCCCCTCCCTCGAAGCCAGCTGGGCTCGGGGACCTGCGTGGAATTTAGGCTGACTGAGCAGGGATGCCTATAAATAGCTCCGTTTCAGATTCAGCCTGCATGTGGCTCTTCCTTTCAGTCCCCAGTTTATTTTTCTCCCTCTTTCAGCAGCTCTCTGCAGCCCGAGGCGAAGGGGAGCACAGGCTGGACCCTTCCTTAAGCCGCAAGGACAGAATGGGGAGACAGACTAGTTAAATTGCTCCAAATCCCCCACGTCCATGCACTTATACCAGATTAACCTTCGCATCAATAGACTACCAAATCACACTAAACTGGCTTAACCCTTCCTCAGATGGGTTTAACCGGCCTGCCGCAGGGGGCTCCTACGTGTTTAATGAGCTCAGCTGGGTCCCAGCACCGGGGCTTTCCCTGGAAGCCCTGAGCCCCCATTTCAGCTCCGTGCAGAGGGTGGCCCCCCCAATCCAGTTTGAGGGCTGGAAGGAGGTGAGGGCTCTTTCCATGGGTACCCATAGTCAGGGGGAAACATTTGAGCACAGATACCTTCTTCAAAAGGTTTTTTTCAGCTTCCTTCTCCCCAAGCATTCAACTCCCAGACCCTTCCCTTGGCACCCTGGCTCTGACAGGTACCCCAACTTACTGTTTCCCCCCACACACACGGCAAGACCCCCCACCCTTACACTCCAGAAAAGCCAACCAGCAGCAAAACAAGAGAGAAAACAGCATAACAGCCCCCCAACACAAGCCCTCCCCAATTTTCCACCTACCCCTCTTTACACCACCAGTATCCCCAGTCCAAAAGCAGCAGAGGGAAGCCTGTGCTGACCAGGTCTGGCAAAGCCCCAGCCCCACAGCTACCTCCCTGGCAGGGCTGAGCCCTGGAGCTGGCTCAGAGGCTGAGAAAGTGGGGGGCAGCTTGCAAAGGCAAGGGCTGGCACCCCCCCAGAGTGACCCTGGCAGCAGGGACACGAGCAAACTGCAGCTGGCACAGGTCAGGGCCATTTGCAGGATGCTCCGAGTTGCACTGAGCAAAAAGCTGTGAAGCAGGTGGCACCTTCCTTGCTCAGCAAAACAGGAGCCTTTTTAGTACCCACCACAGAATTCAGCAAGAAATTCCCCACCTTCTTTTTCTAGCTTAGCTCAGCTCGGGCCAGAGCAAATGGCTCTGCCTCCCGTGAGAACATACTGCGGGCGTGAGTAAGCCCCGGGTGCCAGCCGTGCAAAGCAGCCCGGGGCATAACAGCATCCCAATTAGAAGGTGAGGCAAGACCTGCACGAGCAAAGAAAAAAAAAAAAAATAAAAAAAAAGAAACACCAGCGTGTGCTGAGCAGCATGTCCCTGCCTGTTACCAGTTTGTCCATACCTGCAGCCAGCACTCTCCAGAGGCACCGCAGTCCCTCCAAGAGCAGAGCCAGCTCAGTCTGAGTAGGGGGAGCTCCTCCTGCCCCTTTTTAAGCCCGACAGACACCTGCTGCCCATCAGCCCATTAGCTCCCTCCTTTCCCATTGACTCACCAGCTGGTCCCACTGAGTCAGCCCTCCCAACCACCTCTCCTTTCCGTGGCCCGTGGCCGTTTCCCTGAGCCCTTCGTTCCCATTGACTCACTGCTGCTCATCCCAAGCTCCCTCTCCCCTTTCCATTCGCATCCTGGTCACTTCTGGCCTCTTCAACCTCCCCTACCCTGGGAGCTGCCTTCCTCCTCACCAGCATCCCAATGCGCTGTGAGGAGCATCCCGACGAGGGACCCGCAGCCTGGGCAGCTCGTGGCTCCCAAAAACACTTTCCAACCTGTGCAGAAATGCTGTTGCCAAGCCCCAAAGCTGCAGGGAGAGTTTGCTTTTTCAGGGGCAAAGGATTCTCACCCTGGCTGGCATCTTCTGCTGCGTTCTCTTCCATGGACTGCGAGAAAAACATCAAGTGATTCGCAGAATTTAGATACAATCAGTGCCTCTAACATATCCCTTCACGCTTCCCATCCTTCCCTCCATTCAGGTTCGTTTTCTCCAGCTGCACTACGGGAAGCATTTAGGAATGAGTCTGAAAGATGTGTTGGGAAACGGGATTTTCGGGAGCGGGGAGACGCGTGCCGTGGCCGCCGGCGCACCCAGAGCCGGGCTGAGTGGAAAATTCCTGTCCGCTGAGCTCGGATTGTGGTTCAACAGGTTTTAGTCCCGGCCCCTTTCTTTGTGTCAGTGTAAAAACTCATCCCTAGGGCATTTGTTTGGGTCACATGGGCAAACGTATAAAAATGGGTCCTACCTGTCCAGGCCAGTTAGCACCTCGGGAAAGCGAAGGCGGCTGCTGGACCGGAGAGCTGCGGGACGGTGCAGAGCCGCGGCACACAGGTAACCCTGATGGCTACCCCCACCACATTTATCCCCCATTTTTTTCCTCAGAGCTTTGCCAGGATCAGCACCCGTAGCGGCGATGGGGTATGGTGAGGCTGAGGGTTTTTCCTCCCGTGCCGTGCAGGGTGTGAGGGTGGAGGGTTTGGAAATGGGTCGGTGGGCTGCACCGGGGTGGTGCCACCGTTTCCAGCCCTGTGGGCTGTGGGTTGATGCAGAGGGGATGATGCTCTCAGTGCCCCTTCGAGCTGTTGGGCTGTCAGTTGGGTTTGAGAGGAGCCCATGGCTGGCACGGGCAGAGAGGAGGGCTCTTGGGCAGAGCCACGTGCGAGAAGACACCAAGCCATGGGGATGAAGAGTCTTCCGGGCGGATGCCACCGCGCTGCCCCATGGGAACCACGCAGATAAACCCCCGCGGCAGCTCTTTGCTGCCTCACCGAGGGGTGGCGATGGCCTC
>NW_009725997.1:3171-3452 GCF_000703405.1 Apaloderma vittatum | reverse complement strand
GAGAGCGTTTGGCCGGGAGCCGTTGGGGTAGGAAGTGGTTTTGGGGGGGCTCGGGTGCTGTTTCACAACCGAGGGCACGAGGTGTGGCTGCTCTCCCCCGGGGCCGGGGCTTGCAGTGGGGCTTTGCAACAGGGAAAAGGGGGGGATGCTCCTGCTCCCCAACCCATAAGCCTGTCCCAGGGGGGCCTGGCTTGCCTTCCATGCTGGCTGCTGGTGGCCTGACGCCTGCGTGTCCCTCTTTTCCTGCCTTTCAAACAGCTGAGACAGACCCAGGCAGCTCC
>NW_009725997.1:0-3160 GCF_000703405.1 Apaloderma vittatum | reverse complement strand
AGGGTCCTGCCGGGGGCTCTGGGACCCCAGAAGTTTTCTCCCTACCCAGCATCGCCTCTTCCCCTTCCCCTGCTCTCCATCCCTACTGGAGACAGTTGCTTAGAAACAGACCCTTTGTTAGATCTTTTTTGATTTTTTTTTAATATATTTTTTTTTCTTTTAACGTGGAGATATGCAAGGCCCATCCAGAACCCCCCTCAAACCCTGCACATGTCCCATGCCGGCTGCTGGCTGCAGCCAGACCCGGGGACAAGACCCAGGAAGGTTTCACTTTCCCCTTTTTTTGCTGAGCGTGGATCCCCAAGCTGCAGCAAGCCAGGCAGGCACCCACCCCGCACCCATAGCAGCTCCCTGAGTGCGATGTGAGAATTAATTCCTTGGGGTTTGTTTGCTCAGGGTGTTGGGGAGGGGTGGTGGTGGGTTATTTTCTCCTTCTGATGAAGAGCCCAGGCTTGTTTGCAACGCCATCAGCCTATTTTTGCCCTGCTCTCCTTTAGCGAGAGAGAACCAGGAGAAAAGGGAAACGGAGAAGCTACAGGATGCACCGTTATAAGAGGAACTTTCCCCAAATAGAAGCTTTTCACAGTTTTTTCACGAGGCGTCAGCAGCTCTTAATACTGTATGAAGCTGTGAATACTGCATGAAGCAGCCGGCCGGTGAGGAGCCTGTAAATGTTTCAGGGCTACAGCTGCGGCGAGCACGGGGCCGGCCGAGCCTGCCCAAAACCCAGCCAGGATGGCGAGGGGGCAAGCAGCTGGAGCATCAGCTTTACCTGCAATTTCTTATCTGCAGCCCCTTTCTGCACCAGACAGGGTGGTAAATCCAACGTATCCCAGCTGGAGGGTGCAGAAATCCCACCACGTGGGGACTGAGACCTTGAATTTTGCCCTGACCTGGTTTCTAGATTCAAAAGATCTGCCTGGGGAGCCCCTGGATTAATTAGCTCTATGCTGGGGCAAAGGGAGGGAGGTTTTGCTTTGTGCAATGCGTGGCGCTTTACAGGAGTACGTGGCTCTTTCTGAGTTTAAATATTTATAAACCAAGTGATGAATCCCTGAAACTCTGCAGCGGTGTCGATGGCGGGATGAGTTATCACCCGTGGTGTATCAGGTGGCTTCAGGGCTGGGAGATGGGATCCTGGGGCACATGCTGTGAATTTCTAAAGCACCCCAACCTCCTGGCTCCGAGATAGACCCCATTCCTCTGACAGGACAGGGGATAAAAAGTGCAGAAATGCTTGGTTTAGACATTTCCCTCCAGTACCGGCTGTTTCCTTGACTCTCCTTCCCAGTCCACTCCCCACCAGCACAGTGGCACGTCCCATCGTGCCATCTCCAGGGTCCCTTCATCCCCTCTGTCCCCTCCATTGTGGTCGTGCTGGGTTTTGCCTTTTTTTTTGTGGTCAAAGCGCTGGTTGGAGACTTCTCCAACTGGGTCCAAATGGCTGTTAAACCCCTAAAAATTGTTTTTCTGAGCTGTCGCCTCCCTCCCAGCAAAGACAGGCTGAGTTCTCCTGGTCCTGCCAATGGTGCTGGTGAGCCCGTGCAGGTACCCTCAGCAAGGAGACCCCTTGTACCATCACCCAGGAAATAAAACTGCAGGATTTGGGGTTTTCAGAGCAGCAAAACAGAAGGGTCATCCTAATTACTCTTCCTGGGTGGATCCAGAGAAGGACTCAGCACCAGGCAGCTGCTGGCTTTGCCGGGAGCGAAGCCCAGGCTGGACTCTGCTCCAGCCCTGACGTGTGCAGGCACCGTCGACACGGTGACAGGAGAAGGAAGGGACAACCTTGCTGCCCTGCCTCGCTCCGGAGCTCACAGGAGGGAAGCGTTGGCCAAAGCAAACATGCTGGAGGGTTGGTCACCCCCAGAGCCAGGCACTGCTCAGCGTGCAGGTGCCCACAGGGAAGACTCCTAGCCCAGGGGTAAGGGGCTTGGAGCAGGGGGTGGGTGCTGGGGACCCCTTGGCCACCCTGGCCATCCCCTGGGGCTGTTGGGAGGCTGTTTCTGTGAAACCCAGTGCAGGGTTTCGCTACGAGGGATTGGTCTGTGGGTGCCTGTTGCATTTATCTGTTTGCCTCTGCTTTACCATCATTTATCTCTGCTTTGTGCAGCAGAGATGATGGCACGGGGAGAGCAGACCTGGCAGCGAGACACGGCCCCGCGTTTGAGCGCTTTCACTGAACCCCTTCTGCCTTCTCCTTTCAGAATCAGCCAAGAGAAAGAGATGGAAACTCAAGGGAAAGGCAGCCCCGCCGGGAAGATGACTGCCATGGCCCACAGCCTGTAAGTACATTTTCCTCCGGCCACTTTCTCCAGGGGACTTTGCTCTTTGCTCCCCTCAGACGCGCGCCACCACAACGTCTCCATTCCCTCACGGATAAGGCGGAAAATTTGCGGCGGGGCTTAGGGCAGAGCAGGGTGAAGGCAAGTCCTGGGCAGCAGGGGCTGCGGGAACGTGTGGTCTGGGGGTGTCAGAAGGTGTTGGAGGGTCCCACCAGCTGCAATTACACCTTTGCTAGGGTGCTGCCAGCGAGGGATGCGCTGCCTTGGTCTGTCGTAGCCCTTCAGCCCTCCGTAAGGTGAATAACGCTGGGCTCAGCTTTATTTGGGGATCAGGGTGGGCGGCACCGGGGGTGGCAGAGCTGGGAAGGCCACAGCACTTGCGGAACGTTTGTTGGTGAAAAGAAAATGGGTTTGCACCCCATGGGGGAGCAGTGGTGGGACCTGGTGTGATGACCCCCGGCAAGGCACCCGGGAGGGCTCTGGGCATTAAATCAGAGAGAGCCGTGAAGGTCACGGGGGAAGGCATGGCTGGAGCAACATCTGCTTGAGTCTCTGGTACCTCGAGAGCCGCTTCGTTCTTTGCTGGGTAGGGGGAGATGGAAGGAGGAGGATGCTATGGGGTAAAATCAGGTGCTTGCTGTGTGGTGCGAGCTCCCCGGTGTGCCCCCGGTGCTCAGATGTTGGCTTTTGGAGCTGGGGAGGGATGGTGATTACGGAGCCGGGCGGATGGGAGCCCTCTGGGATTGCTCCAGAGGCTTAAATCGGAGACGTGGGAGTGGGGAGCAAACGGCCTTTTAATTACAGCCCTGCCAGTGGTGCTGAGGGGGGAGAGTTACTGCCCTGCAGCTGTGCCATGGCCTTGGCTCGCTGGGGTG
>NW_009725996.1:20851-22382 GCF_000703405.1 Apaloderma vittatum | reverse complement strand
ATCTCTTTCTCTCTCTAGCTCTGAGCTCTTGCAAAAAAGGGATTTGGAGCTTTAGGGCTTGGGAGCGTTTTGGGCTATGAGTGGTAGCGAGGGTGCGATGCCGGCGTGATGTTCTCGGGTGTCTCTTCCAGGCCTTGGCCGTACACCATCTTCCAGCGCGGCTTTGACTTGGTACTGGGCGAGCAGCCGTCTGACAAGATTTTTCGGTAAGTGGTAAAGGTGGCCGGTCAGCACCTTTTTGGGGCTCAAAACCGCAATTTGGGGCATACGAACGGGCTGGCAGTCCAGGTGGCGGGGCTGAACACGGCTGGCCTGTGCCCCCTCCCGGGGACTTTTTTTTTTGGCTGGGAAGGTGGGATGCTGGATGCCCAGCAGCCAGTTCCTCGTCTCCTTTCGTGATTAGACTGAGGTTTAAGATCTGGTGGAGGGTACCTACCAAAAAAGGAAACGTCTGTCTATTTTTCTTTTAAATTACTCAAGTTACACGTAGATTTGGGGGGTCATTTGGGTACCTTTGGAGGAGCCCACTTTGCCCCGCTTTTCTGTCGTTGCTGGTGCTGGCATCCTTGCAGGGTAGAGGAGAGGTTTGAGGGCTTGGGTTTGGGCAGGGGCAGCATTCCAGGCTCGACGTTTCTGTCCGTGCCAGCCTTTGCTGCTCACCCTGGCAGGTTCACCTACACCCTGGGGGAAGGCATGTGGCTGCCGCTGAGCAAGAGCTTCGTCATCCCACCAGCTGAGCTCGCCATCAACCCCTCGGCCAAGTGCAAGACCGACATGACAGTGATGGAGGATGCGGTGGAGGTCAGGTAGGTGCAGTGGCCAGGATGTTGAGGAAGCATTTCAGCAAGTAAACTGGTGTCCCTGGAGTGAGGGGACCAACCCAAAGCACTTGGGGGGCGGTGGAGCCTTGGCCCACATTTTGCAGGTGGAGATTAAAACGTCCATCAACCTGACCCTCTTCAGGGCCTGCAAAGCTGAGTCTTCAGAGGTAGCTCTCATCATCTCAGTAGCTTATGTGTCCCTCTAAAAGCCTGGCTGCTCTTCAGTTCTCTGTCAGCCTACGGGAAACGCGAGCTCCAGAAAAACCCATGCGGTCGTGCACACATTGGGAACGTCTCATCAGAGCGGTGACACCCCTCTTCCTCCTCCTCTTTGCAGGGAAGAGCTGATGACCTCCTCCTCCTTCGACAGCTTGGAGGTCCTCCTTGACTCCTTTGGCCCTGTCCGCGACTGCTCCCGGGACAACGGGGGCTGCAGCAAGAACTTTCGGTGCATCTCGGACCGCAAGCTGGACTCGACAGGCTGTGTGGTGCGTGACCCCCTGGGGACCTGCAAATCTCCTTCAGTGTGAGCCAGGAAGGAGAAGGCGGAGGGGAAAGTGCTGCGCCCTTCTTCCCTTCCCATCACCTTGGGATGGATATTTTGGGGTTGGTTCTGCAGCAGGAGGAGATGTTTTGGGGGCTGACATCTCGTCAGTCCTGCAGTGCCACCAGAGCTGGGCGTCAGGGTTGGGAAGCCGTGAGTGTGGTGC
>NW_009725996.1:0-20838 GCF_000703405.1 Apaloderma vittatum | reverse complement strand
AAAGAGTGACGTGGCTTTGGTGGTCACCAGAGCTAGGTACCCATGAGTGGGGTTGATGCCAGCACATTACCTTGTTGGGGAGTGATTTGTGGGGCTCCCACCCCAAGGGCTGAGTTCCCTGCTGGCAGAGGAGGCAGAAGGAATATCTGCAGCTGTTGGTGGTATTGCCACCAGCAGTCCCCAAGCATCACTCAGGCTGCGGTTTCCAGTGGGGAATAGCACTGGAGATGTCCCCTCTGTCTCACCCCTGGGGCCTGATTTCACCCCTGGGGACTTCACCTCTCACTTCCCCCTCCAACCAGTGCCCAACGGGGCTGAGCCCCATGAAGGACGGCACGGGCTGCTATGACCGTCATGTCGGTGTGGACTGCTCGGATGGCTTCAACGGGGGCTGTGAGCAGCTGTGCCTGCAGCAGATGGTTCCCCTGCCTGAGGAGCCCTTGCTCTACAATATCCTCATGTTCTGTGGGTGAGTGCCCCATCACCGCCCCGGCCACGGGGACAACCCCAAAAGGTGCTGTTGTACGTCACCGCTACCACCCTGAGCTCATGGAGTTGGGTCACTTGGAAGGGAGGTCTTCTCCATTCCTGGTGGCCCCAGTCCCCACCGGTGAGGGCTGCGGCTGATGATGGACCCCGCGCTGACTTCCCAGGTGCATCGAGGACTACAAGCTGGGCACGGACGGGCGGTCGTGCCAGCTCATCTCAGAGTCGTGCCCTGAGGCGGGGGACTGCGGTGAGCCCCGTGAGCTGCCCATGAACCAGACACTGTTCGGGGAGATCTTCTATGGCTACAACAACCACTCCAAGGAGGTGGCCACAGGGCAGGTGCTCAAAGGGACGTTCAGGTGAGTTGGGTGTTTTGGGAAGAGTCAGATCTTGCTGTCCTCTCCAGGGCATGGGAAGCAGCTTGGGGCTGGACCTTAGCAGACTGACTGGTCCATCCATGTCTGGCCAAGCTTTTCAGGAGATGGAGGGGCTGGTGGGGAGGACACATCTGAAGCTTTCCGTGGAGAGCACACATCTTTGTAATGCAAGCTCAAAGGCAAGGCTTGGTGCTGGGTGTCTTTCTGAGATGGGACATGGGCTGGTGGGGACGATCCCAGGCAGTTCCCCTCTCTTTCTGTCCTGACCTTCTCTCTGCAATTAAATTCCAGGCAGAACAACTTTGCCAGGGGCCTGGAGCAGCAGCTGCCAGATGGGCTGGTGGTGGCCACGGTGCCCTTGGAGAACCAGTGCCAAGAGGAGCTCTCTGACCCCACGCCTGACCCCGAGTTCCTCACTGGTGAGTGAGTCCGGCTGGAGCAGCACCTCTCCCAGCAGCTCAGCAGCCGGCGAGCCCGGCTTTGGCAACTACCCCTCCTGAGGGATATATCTACTGCGGGATGTATCTAGTCTGGCTTTAGCATCCTGTGCTCACCTGCAGCAGCAGCAGCAGCAGTAAGAGGAAGGCATTAAAAACGAAGGAGAGGTAGAGGATGTAAATTAATTGTGCGGCATGAAAGCTCAAGCATCTGTTGGTTATTTAGGATATTTGCAAAAATATTATTTGTTTTTCAAGGCAAAAAAAAAAGGTTTCCAAACACTTTTCATTGTATTTCCAAACCAGAAACCCTTTGCAGGTATAATGAAGCACTCAGAAGCCACTGCAACCGGGACAAAATATTTGGGTTTGTCCTGACAGAGCACTGTGAGCTGTGAGTAATAGGTTTATTATGGGTTCCTAGGCAGCCTTTAAGGATTTACTTTTCTTCCATTGAGCTGCCAGCACCCTTAAATATCCTTTATTTGCTCAGTGCTTGTTGCTGTTGGCTGAAATGGCTGAGGACACCGGGCAGTTAATAAACGAGCAGTGTGGATAGTCAGGTGTTTTGGTAAAGATGCCCACAGAGTCGGTCTTGAACGATACTTCACGCATTTGCTTTATTTGGCTGAGCTCCCAGGAGGGTTTCGGGGAGCACCTGTGGACTGCACGCAGGGTCCCATGGATGCTGGTTTCCCTGATGGGGTGCACGGGTGCAAAAAAAGACACTGCCCTCGTGGCCTCTGCATCGCAGCAGGGTCAGTGGGTCTGGGACTCCACCGGCAATAATGCCAGGGAGGCAGAAGCCAATAAATTATCCTATTCATTTCCCCACTGCTCTGCTGGCTCTTTGTGGCTGATTAAGGCAAAAAAAATAAAAAAAAAAGGAAAAAAAAGGAAAAGAAGTGAAATCTTCTCCGCTTGTCAAGTAATGCTGTAAATACACGAGAGGCAGAGCTGCTGAGTAAGGAAGGGTTGTTTTTGCATAAACACTTTGCGGGGAAGAGCAAAGCTTTGAAGCTGTCGGTGGCAGCCAGCACCGAAGGGAGAGGCACTGGAAGGCAGTGGATCTTATCCTTATCCTCCGCCTTCATTTCCTGTGTGACGGATCGGGGGCTGCCTGCTGTTCTGAACTCCTGCTGTGGGGCTGGCACGCAGCAGAGTTTGCCGCTTCAGCGCCAAGCTGCAAGGGAGGAGATGGTCATGTCCCAGCATCCTGCTGTGACACCGAGGGATGCTCCAGTCTCCAAAACTGGAGCTGGGAGCACCCTTCAATTGACTTTCTGGCACTTTGTCACAGACTCGGTGGCCTCCCTATCCCTCTGCTCGTGGAAGCTGAACTGCTCTGTGCCTTGGGCAGGGCAAAGCGGCCGCCCAGCCCAGGTCACCACGCATTTCTGGCTCCCATAACACACAGTTCAATGGCTGAAGAACAAGATGGCTTTGCCTGGGGAAAGAGAAAGCCCAGGTCCTGCTCCAGCCCCAGCGTTGCTGTAATTTGTCCCAAGGGAGCGGGAAGCGGCAGCAGGTGTGCGATTTCCCCCGTGCGCTGAAGGGGATCCGGCGCCTCTTGTTTGGCTGTGCTTGGGCACATGTGGCGTGACGGTGACCACTCCCAGGCCTGCAAACAGCTCATTAAAAAGCGCAACTCTCATTAGTGAAATAATTAGCACACCTGGGCGTATCATGGGAGCAGGCGCCAGGAAGGAAGCAGGAGGCGATGCAGAAGGAGGCTCGTTATCTTTCGACGCAGGGTCCCGCACAGCAGGATGAAACGAGCCCACATGTTTTCCTTCAAAGCCACGATTTTAATTGCCGGGGAGCAGCTGACCCTCAGCTCTGAATGCCTACCCCGGGGGGTTGTGGGGTGTGCACAGTCGTTTCCCACTCAGCTTCTTCCCACCCTGCTGACTGCATCACCCCAGGCATCGCACGAAGGGCTGCAGTGATGCTGAGCCCCCATGTCCTTTCTTTGGCAGGGATGGTGAACTTCAGCGAGGTGTCCGGGTACCCACTCTTGCAGCACTGGAAAGTGCAGTCCATCATGTACCACGTCCGGCTCAACCAGCTGACCATCTCCCAGTGTAAGTGTGCAAGGCTGGTGAGGAAAAAAGGGAAAAAAGGGTTGGTGAGAGGACCCACAGCTTTCTTCTGGCAGATGATGTGCTCAGAGGTTGGCTGCCCATTGCAAGGGAAACTGCGAAGGCTCGGGGTCCTCTGGGATCTGAGCATCTCCTCTCATTTCCTTCCCAGCTTTCAGCAATGCGCTCCATTCTCTGGACGGAGCCACCTCCCGCGGAGATTTCGTGGCCCTCCTGGACCAGTTTGGCAACCATTACATCCAGGAGGCAGTGTATGGCTTCGAGGAGTCCTGCTCCATCTGGTATCCCAACAGGCAGGTCCAGCGGCAGCTCTGGCTGGAGTACGAGGACATCAGCAAAGGTAGAAGCCCCGGTCGTCCCCATGAAGGGTCCCCACAGCCACCCCATGGGAGTGGGAAGCTAAGTTTGCTTTCGGCATAGTGAGGGAAGTGCCCAACCCATGTCAGGGCAGTGTCCCATCCTGTCCTCTTACACCGCGCTCTCGCACCCTTTGAAGGTGGCCGAAGGACTCCTGTTGACTGCAGGAGGCCAGGAGGGAAGATAAATACCCACAGCCCCAGGGACATGAAAGACAAACGTGCTAATCCCACCAAGCCATCCTACCGGATTCTGGACTTAACTGTTATTTGTCTTTAATCCCGTTCCTTCCCTTCTTTTGTCTCTGCCATATCTGCTCTCTTCCACTTGCATCCCCTGGCCAGACTTCTCTCCTTCTAACGTGTTTTCCTCTCCCAGGCTGTCAGCTCTCTGCTCTTCATGTCTGGCGCCCAGGCATGAACTGGGAGGTTCACTGTGGTGCAGAGAGTGTCCGATGCTGCTGCATCCCCTCGGATTCCTGGTGGAAAGGGTTTTTCAGGGAAGTGGTGGCTGGTGTGGACGTGAGGCTTTCCAAAAGCAGAGGCTGCCAGCTCTGGCCAGGACCACAGCATCTCTTGCACTGGCCTTTGCAAAGCTGCCTGCCAGTGTTTTGCTGCCAGTGCTGGAGACATTGGGTTGCACCACACAGGCTTGGCCACCCAGCAAAAGCCAGCTCCCAGGCCTGGATGATGGTTTTTAGGTGACCTTGGTTTGCTGTCCCATGCCCAGGAGCTCCTGAGTGCAGGCAGCTCGAACCTGGAGCTCACGGGCACCGTGACCACCGCATTGTTCCCATCATGAAGCTTCATAATTCTCAGTATTGGCACCAGCTTTCAGTGCTGCTCTTGCTGTGCCCTGGCTGCGGAGACATTTGTTTTGTCTCCAGGCCTCTTGTGTGGGAAAAAACTTCTTTCTGAGCCTGCGTTTGGATCCTGCGGGCTCAGACCTCCTGGAGCCTGGACTTCTTCCCAAGCCCACCTGCAGGAGCACAGACCCGTTGCTGTTTTGCTGTGGGCTGTCTCCAGATGTAACATCTTTTGATTGCGAGTACTTTTTTTTTATTTCCCCTCCTGCAATTTCCTCCTCTTTGATTTGCCTGCTTGGAGGCTTTTCAGGTCTGGCAGTCTCTTTCCACCCACAATATCTCATTTCGGTTTCGCTCTGACACCTGCCACTTTCCCTTCTTTGCTTTTTTGTTTGCAAACGTCAGGAGCTGGATATCGATTGAGAAGCTGCAAGAGAGAAGTCATTCTCCCTGGCTCCTCTGCTTTCCCTTCGTGCCTGCTAAGCTGCAGTTCCCAGCCAGCCCAAAGCGATCCATTTCCAGCTCGCTGGGGGAGCAGAGCAACGTTCTTGTATCCCGAGTTTTGTGTAACAGCCTTATTTTCTTTGCAGGAGTCTCAAGGATAGGCTAGTGATGGCCCATTGCTTGGCAAACCTTTGCAGTAGGAAATGCTTCCTATCAAGCTCTGGACATGCTCACCGGTGGCTCCGAGTTGCTGCCAGCAACATCCTGAGCCTCCCACAGGCGTGAGGCTTTGCCTGGGCATCCTTTGGCTTCCTCCATCCCTAGTGGCCTTCCTTGACCATCGTCAATGGTCTCTTTCTCTGGTGCAGAGCCAGGGACACCTTTTGGTAGGGCTTTCCCTGCACGTCAAGGCGATGCTAGCCACGGCACATCAGTGACAGGCATATCCTACCTTCTTGACTGCTGTCCCAGGACTTCTCCCCTCGTGTCTAAATCTTTCCTGCTGTGGGAGGGCTGGAGAAAAGCTCATCCAAGTGCAGGGTCTGGCTTGCCGCTCCCTGCGGTGGGGACGCGGTGGCACCCAGAGCCTGGCACCTGCGTGCAAAGCTGAGAAAAGCATAAACCATCATGATGCTTTTCCTGTTGGACATTTTTTTTCTGAGCCTGTTGGTTCAGAGGGTTGCCTGGAGGATTGACAGGGTAGGACCTGCAGGTATTCCTCCTGTAAAAGAGCCTTCAGGCTCGTCACGGCCTGGCTGGAGGTCTGCAGTCCCGATGAATGTATCTGCCTCCATCTCACTAGTTTTTTTGCTTTGTGATGGTGTTTTGTAAGCTCAGCCCTTAGGGAAGGACTCTGTTTCTTTGCCCAGCTGCAACTTTGCCCACTTCCATCATGCTCCATGGCAGTGTGAAGGGACACAAGGAGCCTGGCTTGAGCCAGCTCCCAAAAGAGAACTGCTCCCCATCTCACACTGCATGGGGACCGAGCTCAGGAGGGGTGGAGGGGCTGGAGAGTGGCTTGATGGCTTTGTAGCCATCTCAGGAGCTTTCTGGGCGTTGTGAGGCACTGACAAGTCTTCCTTGCTCATTCAGAGAGGTTCACTGTGGGCTGGAGGTGCCCAGGCAGGTCCTTCCCAAGTCTCCAGCCACATGAAGGAGGCTCCCTCTCGTGGGGACCTACTGGAAGGGTGGGCTTCCCCAGTGCCAGCTGAAGGGCTCGAGAAACTGTGGCATAGGAGGCAGAAGAACCTCGATGGGACAGGCCAAGGTGCACTTTTCAGTCCTGATTCCTCCTCGGAAGGCTACTGAGCATTTCATCCCTACAGAGCACACAGGGAGTTCTGAAGGATACAGGGCAGGGGGGCCTCTGGGCAGCACTGCCTCTCTCCTGGGTCAAAGGCAGGGCTCTAGTCCCCTCGCGACCCCATCTCAATGGCTCGGAGCCCACCCTGGTGCCCCTCTTTTCCTGCTTCCTCAGGCAACTCCCCCTCAGACGAGTCAGAAGAGCATGAGCGGGACCCCAAGGTCCTCACCTTCCCCGAGTACATCGCCAGCCTCTCCGAGTCAGGCACCAAGCGCATGGCGGCCGGCGGGCGGATGGAGTGCCAGAGCCGGGGGCGCTGTCCAGAGCCGTGGGCGCTGTCCTTCCTCCTGCCCCCTCTGCCACCTTCCCTCCAGTCCTGAGGTGCCAGCTGAGCCCATCCTGCTGGAGGTCACCAAAGCCGCCCCCATCTACGAGCTGGTCACCAACAACCAGACCCAGAGGGTGAGGAGTCGCTGGCTGGGGGTGGTGGGATGGGAGGACAGTGCTGGGGTGGTCTTTGCAGGGAGCTTGCCCTGGTAGCATCCTGTCAACCCATGGTAGCCCTTTCCCATGGGCAAGCCCTGCTCTCCAGGGTAGATGGACCCTGCTAAACCCACTGGGGGTGTGGAAGAATGGGAGCTCACCTGCCCGGTGCTCACCCCTTTCTCATCTCAGCTTTTGCAGGAGGCCACCATGAGCTCACTGTGGTGCTCGGGTAGTGGGGACGTCATCGAGGACTGGTGCCGCTGTGACTCGAGCGCCTTCGGGGCCGACGGGCTGCCCACCTGTGCACCTCTCCCACACCCTATGTAGGTCTCCATGCGTGCCCAGCCTGGGCTTTTGTTGTGACGGGTCTGGGAGGAGGTGGCAATGGCCAGCAGCGTGGTGGCAAGAGGTGGGAGGCTGGGGTGGCTTTACAGGACAGGTTTGCAAGTGGATGGGGGCGCCTGGAGATCAGGCAGAGCGTGCAGAGATGCCCTTCAGAGCAGCATGCCTAGAGCCAGGAGGGGTAGGAAAGACGGACTCGCGTCTCTCGTGAGGTTGTTCTCTCCCATGTGAGAGGGGAATGCGCAATCAGTCCCTACGTGTCAGCTCACAGAGCCTGACTCGTTTCTGATGGGTTTGTGTGTGGTCTGCGCAGCAGAGTGAGTGACACTAGTGGACACCCTCATGCTGGTGCAGACGCCAGCCATGGAGATTGGCTGGAGTGGTTGTTCTCAGCATCTCTCCCGTACCACGTACCTCAGCCTGGAGGTTTTGCTGCCTCTTTAAGGCATGGAGGAGCAGCAAGGTGATGGTAGACATGGGTAAGGATGAACACGGGCGGGTGGTGGGAATGACTGGCAGATCTTCTGCTCGCGAGATGCTGACCAGCTGGCCTTGCTCCCCAGCCTGCGGCTCTCCACCGTTCACGAGCCCAGCAGCACACTGGTGGTGTTGGAGTGGGGGCACTCTGAGCCCCCCATTGGGGTGCAGATCGTTGACTACCTCCTCCGTCAAGAGAAAGTCACCGACAGAATGGACCACTCCAAGGTGGAGACAGGTGAGTGGCGACTCCCCTGGTTCTCTTCTGGGGAAGGTAGGACGGAGGTGTTGAAGGAGAGCCTCTGCCTCCATCTTTGCAAGGGGATGCTGCAACATGCCCAGTATCCCATAGAAGAGAAGGCAGCTCCTCTCTTGCCCACCGTGCTGCAGAAGTGGCAGGTCCACGCCACGGTGATGAGCCCTGCTGGAAATGCAGTGGGTCCACCTCTGCACCAACCTCATGCATGAGCCTTGGTGCCCCTCACACAGACCTCAGGGGCTCTCCACAGCCCTGGGGACACCTGTGTCGTCACCCGTGGTGCATCCTCCCCTCTCTCCCTAGAGACGGTGCTGAGCTTTGTGGACGACATCATCTCTGGTGCCAAGTCACCTTGCGCCATGCCGGCCCAAGTGCCTGACAGGCTTTCCTCCACCATCTCCCTCATCATTCGCTGCCTGGAGCCAGATACCACCTACATGTGAGTCATGTCCTCCGTGCCGTGCCCTGACCATGATGCTGCCTGTGTTTGCTCGAGGTCTCCGCAGCCCAGAGCTACACCTGTTTCCTTCTTGGCCAGGTTCACGCTTTGGGGAGTCGATAACACAGGAAGACGTTCCAGATCCAGCGACGTGACGGTCAAGACCCCATGTCCTGTGGTAGACGATGTGAAAGCTCAAGGTGAGATGAAGGCACCTGTAGGAGATGCCCTCACGCACATCTTGCATCCTGGCTGTAACATTTCCCTCACTTGCGGTGGTCCAGCTCCTACCATGTGGTGTGGAGAGCTGGTGTGGAGGGTGGCAGGAGACACACACTGTTTCCACAGACAGACGCAGAGGCACTCTGTGCCAGTGGAGGAGTGAGAGGATGGCTGGAGGGCATTCTGGGCATGCTGAAAGAGCCAAGACCTGTGTGTCCTGCCCAGAAAGAAGGTGGTAGTATAGGTGGTGGCTGTGCTCAAGAAGCCCCAGTTGTGTGCCTTCTCATAAATAAATGGCATTTCACTAACAGTACCTGATGATACCACCCATTTCTTTTCCTAATTGGACCAAACTATGGGAACCTAACCTGGACTGAGGCTGGGGAATGCCATCTTCTTTGGTGCTTCTCCATTGGAACCTCATCTTGATATGACATAAATCATAACTCAGGTCAAGTCTTGACTCTGGTCTTGGTTTCCCTAGAGCTAAGCTTTAGCCTGCTGAGCTTTGTTCATGCCTTTCCTTGCACCCCACTGAATACCCCTGTCCTTCTGCCCAGAAATAGCAGACAAGATCTACAACCTCTTCAATGGCTACACCAGCGGCAAGGAGCAGCAAACAGCCTACAACACTTTGCTGGACCTGGGTTCTCCCAGCCTGCACCGAGTCCTGTACCACTACAACCAGCACTATGAGAGCTTCGGGGAGTTCACCTGGCGCTGTGAAGATGAGCTGGGGCCCAGGTAGGCTTGGGAGCTGGGTTAGCTAGGCAGGCCATCCCACCAACATCCCTCCTAGACGCTGGTCATCAGGAAGGTGGCTTTCTGGCAAATGTCATGAACTTGTTTGATGATAGAGCTCAGAGTCTCACAGCGTGGAGTTCCTCTTTTGCTGGATGCTGTGCCTGTGCTTGGGGTTCAGCCATCTCACCCTGAAGGATCATAAATGTGGGTGGAAGGTAGTAGACCATTGTCAACCCATCATCCTCGTCCGTCCCACCACTATACGTCTCTGAAGTCTTGGCCTAGGCCATTCGTGCTGTGCAGGGTGGGAAGGGGATGGGATTCTCTTTTTCCCCTCAGTAGCTGCTGCCACGTGCAAAAATGCAGAAGGTCTTGGAACAATAGTTCATCTTTGAGGAATGGAGGTTATCGGGAGTGAGAAGGGGAGGGCACGTGTTTGGAGCGCGTTGCTAGAGAAGGGCCCCAGGCATTGATGGAGGGAAGAAGGTGCAAGGAGGTGGTTGTTCCTTCAAGCCTCCTGGAGGAGGTGACACAGAAGAGCTTGGTTGTGGAAGCTGCTGGGTGAACACACATAAGTGTGCTGGGCCATGCCAAGGCCAGACTTGGCTTTCCTCCGTTTTCTGGACTTTGACTAGAGGTGAACGCGTCTCTATGGGTTGAACTCACTGTCCCTTGTGGTTCAAAGCAGGCAGGGGGTTGACCCTGAGGCTGAATTGCACCAGTGTTCCCTCCCTTTAGATCCATGTCTGTAGTCCTGTGGGGTGATGTCAGGGACCTGAGTGTTTTTGTTGTGTCTGGACAGTGCTGAGCTACCACAGCAGGTTATGAGGGAGGTTGTCTTGAACCCTTGCTGGCTGAGACAGTTCCTTCGTGCCTGAGCGAGCAACATGCCCTCTCCATGGGCTCCTCCATGTTGCTGCAGCCCCTCCATCTGCCTGGGGATGGGGTGCCCCAGGCTTGGCAGAGGCAGCCAGATGTCCCTTTCTTCCTATGTCCTTCAACATCTGGTTTTGTCTGCGTGGTTTCCCAGTAACGTGGATGTTTCCTGTCAGTTTAGTAAGCTGGGCTGGGAGGTTGTGTGGGCTGCAGTGGTGTTTCGCAGCATCTGGCCTACAAAGAACGGGAGCCTCGAGCCCATCCGGAAATCAGGATTACTTCAATGTACTTCAAATGTACGTCAGCAACAACTCCCATCTATGACACGCATGGCCTCCGCCTTACCCACCGCCCCACGTCTCCTCTTCCCAGTCTTCGCCACTAGTTGTCTTCCAGCCCTGCTTCCCCAGGTGATCACTTGGGGATTTCTAGGAGAGGACTGGAAATCCCACATCCCTTCTCTGTCTGCCAAACCTCTGCTTAGGGGCTCAGAAAGACTCAATAGATAGATGGTGGCTCTATCGCATTTGGTATCTCTTCAGCACATCTTCTGCTCCCAGGGACAAAGCTGGGTACTCTTCTCTCTCCCCTCTTCCCACTTACGTTCTAAGAAATGTGACCTCTTCGAGGCACAGCCTCCAAGCTCAGTAGTGACATTCCAGTGTGTGGAGCCTTGTTAAGGCTGAGGCTCCCACCAGCTCCTCTGCCCAGGGTTGCTTCATTCCCAGGACACTGAGTGGGATCAGCAGGCTCGGACTTACGTCGCACCTTCTTGAGCCCAGCTGTGGTGATGCCGCTCTGTCTCCATTTCCAGATGTGAAATCCAGCCTGCACAGACCATCTGACATCTGTTGTGGTGGTTTGCATGAGGAGCGTGTAAAATTCCTTACGTGACAGACCGGAGCTGTCGCACAGCTGCTGCCATCGCCGAGGCTGAGCATTGCCGTCGTTGCTTACGAGGAGACCGGGGACCAGCCAGAACATGGGGTGGAAGCTGCTTCCTCGAGCCCCACAAGGCAGAGGTGCTTTGGCACGGAGCAGCCGGAAATGCCACTGAATTGCCCAAGTGTTACCATTTGCTGCATGAATCTACGAGCCAGAGAGTTAATTCCGCCCTCTGGAAATGCTGGAGCGCTTAGGATGAGATGACGCAAGTTGCTGATGAAGTGTTTGCAGCTCGCCCTACTTGGAAGGAGACATTTAGGCAGCTGCAGTGGGTTCTGGTGTTGACAAATCTTGGAAAGCAGACCTCCTGTTTGATCGTCTGCGAGGGCGAAGCATCCAGACTGGTGGTGACAGGACAAATCACTTGCAGATGACATTATTTAGCCAGCAGACAGAGTGTTTGCTTGACTGTTGCTGATGCTCCTTTGAAGTCCTGGATGTGAACCCGATGCGACTGACTCTACCACGTCCCTCCTCCTCCCCGCAGCCATGTCACCTTCTGGCCCTGCTCACCTGGGGCATGCTCGCCTCTCTTCTTGGAGATGCTGGCTGCTGGACCAAAGGAGGCGAATGTGTGTGCAGATAAACTTGTCTGGGTGACGGGAGTGACTCGCTCCCTCCTGGTCCTAGAAAGGCTGCAGAGAGCCCCAGGTTTGCATAAGGAGAAGAAACGGAGGAAAAGTTCAACGTTCATGTTGGGATACATGTGATGCCGGAGGAAGAGAGGCGGTCATGGCACCTTGCCTAGGTGTCTAGATAAGGGGACTACTTTCTCATGGCTGGAAGACTTGGCCGGCTTGGGTGGCTTCAGAGTCAGCACCACGCCAAGCACCTTCACCTCTCTGCTGTGCTCTGGCTGTGAGCTCCACGGGTGCAGGTGTCCTTGGAGCTGCAGCCACCTCTGTGATGGACTTCTTGTTCTAGTAAGAATGTTCCAAGTAAGAGTGTGGCAAGCAGTTTTCTTTTGGTTTTTTTCCTTAGCATCACGATTTGTGCCTCTACTGCCTGTTCTGTGCTGAGTTAGAGCTACCAAGGGGATGTATCTTCTCTTCCCCATCTATACAAACCCACCAACTGACCTTGAAGCTGGCTCGGAAACGTAGCCCAGCTCCTGAGATACTTACATTTTTGTCTGGGTTCCCAGGCACATGGGATATTCACCTTCAAGACCCTTCGCTTGAATCCATTACCTCCACATTTGCTGGATTCCCTGGAGATGACCCAAAGTGCTAGGCAAGTTGAAAGTGAACATGACGTGTTTTATCTGAACAAACTGTTTGTCTTGATAAAAGCATTTAGAAGCACAATTTTAAGAGGAAAAACATTAAAAGAGGAGAACACAATGTAGGTTATATTTGGCTGGGATCCTCCGTGCTCTTCAGATATCTCATCCAGCATGAGGGGTTGGTAATTTAACACTTTCTTACGAACAGAACAAGCCTGGTGTGACCAAGGCTTCCTCGCCCTGGAGGTGCTGCGTGTCTATCTTCTGCAGGTTCCTCCTGAACTTCCTCTTCTCCTGTCGCCCAACCTTCCCTCCTGGCTCCTAATACTATGCACGTCTTCTAGCAACTGTCCCCTCACTAAACCCTCAGCAAACTTGCCTTTGTTACAGGGACAATACAGGGCAGAAGAAGAAGGGGGGACAGGGAAGGCAAGTGTAAGGTGAGTCCCAAGACCGGTGCAGCAGTCCCTGCCATGGTGCCATGGGCATCTCTGACCCGGGTAAGGGGCTCTTCCCGCCTGTGTTTCGGCTTGCAGTGCTGCCACGGGGGCTGGTGTGTGTGCCCCCAGCCACACCACCACTCCTCGTGCTAATAGCATCGGGCTCCTCTTAGCTGCTCTCCACACTGCCCGACTCTTGCGTTATCTCTCCTCCCTCCAGGAAGCTCCCACGGCCTCCTTAACCACCTTTGCTTTTTTCTCCTCATACGTTCCTCCTGCCCTTCTTCCCACCATCCCCTCCTTGGTGTGTCCATCACCCTCACCACCCTCTCGCTGTTTGTGTCACCCTGTATCCCCCGGCACCTCCCTTTGCCCTTCCTCGCTGCAGGAAGGCCGGCCTCATCCTCTCGCAGCTTGGGGACCTCAGCAGCTGGTGCAACGGCCTCCTGCAAGAGCCCAAGATCAGCCTCCAGCGCTCGTCCCTCAAGTACCTCCCCTGCCGCTACAGCGAGATCAAGCCCTATGGGCTCGACTGGTCAGAGCTCAGCCGGGACCTCAAGAAGACGTGCGAGGAGCAGACGCTGAATGTCCTTTACAATGACTATGGGGACAAGGACTACTAAGGGTTACAGGCACCCGCTCTCATGCTGGCCTTCCCACGGGTGCTTGTGAGGGTTTTATACATGGACCCATGGGGTGGGGAGGGTGTCGCTGATGTTTCTGGAGACAAAAATTGGGACCGGGAGAGTGAAACTGGCTGCTGTGCGCAGGAATTAGCAGTATTAGTTTCTTCTTCGACTTGGCAAAAAGCCTTTCTAGTTAGAAGTCTTGTGGGACCCAGTTTTCTCGGTTTTATTTTATTCATTTTTCCAAGAGGTTCCTCAGCATCGATGGAGAGGGTAGGTTGAGAGGGCACAGCCCTCTCCTCCTGCCCCATCCCCATCTTGACTGTGGGGACCATCCCCAAGGGTGGGAGACACAGGTCACAGAAGAAACAGGGTGACGCAGCAAGAACGGGAGAGCAGGTGACCAGGGGTTGGGGAACCTGAGGCAGGGCGTGCAGGTCAGGTTGAGATGCTGGTGGTTATGTCTGAGCAAAACAGTCACTGGATGGCTGACAGGGTTAGGGATATAATTTTTTTTCAATTGCAAAGCATGAGCTCTGGATGAGACCTGGCCAAGCAATGGTGCCGTTGCAGGGCAGGGCTGGCGTGGTGTCACCAGCTGGGGTGAAGAGAGAGGGGCACTAGTGAGCCCCTCTCCTCAGGCTCTTCTCTCATGGTCAAAGCCCGTGTCTGCTCCAAGATTCGGAGTCCTTCAGAGCAAAGGCAGCTTGGCTTCAGGGCCAGTGGTCAGCTGGACATCGTAAGCTTTCTTCTCGTGGGACCACATTCCCAGGAAGTCAACTTGAAAATCCCTTGCATTATTTTTTTTTTTTAACCCAGCGTAATAAAGCAATGTCAAACTACTGCTCAGGAGAGCCCCAGTCAAGAGAGCAGCACCCAAACGTCAGGGACAAGGTTGATTTCTGCACCAGCCACCCTGTAGCTGTCATGTGGCGCAGACTGTGCATGGTGAAGGGATGCAGGATAGTCCTGGAGGTCCTGGACCCAGAGAGGGCTCAGTGACAAGGCATGGCGGGCAGGCTTCTAGGGGTGTTTCTTGCCCGTCCTCAGGCTCACAGATGTAGCTCTCATCAGTGATTTTTTTAAAAAAAAACAACAACAGAGAACTGGGGTTGTCCTGGGAGACTGGGCTTGATTCAGAGCAAACTGTTCTCCCAAACCCTCCTATTGCTCATGGTGTCGGAGGCAGCAAACGGCTTCCTTTTAGCTTCAGCATCCAGTCTGGTTTGCAGAGGAGGCATCTCTGCGCTTGCCAACTGGGCACCTTTGATCTGGACAAGCCAGGAGCCCTACAGTGGGATTTTTATGATGCCTCTTCAGAGAGAAATTTCCTTTTCATTTTTTTTCAGTCTTGGCAGGAGCAATCTTCAGCCTGTCTCTTACAATATTCTGCCTCATTCCTCCACCTACCTGCCAAGGATATGGCTCAAATATTCGTGTGGTGCTGAGAAGGAGTGGGGCTGTGGTCCTCGGCCAGTCACAGCCCCCAGCACTGCAATACAATATTTGCTCAGCATCTTTCTGCGGGACTGTGCAGTGCTTTGCTTTTCCCTTCTCATGGGTAGACCTCTCCTCCAGGGCCAGCTGGCCTGGACCGGGGAGCTGCTTGGAGCAGCCACTGTTACCTGGGCATCCCCGTGTTGTTCCTGTGATGAACGTGTCTGGTCAAGGTCATCAGGCCTGGATCCTTATGGCTTGTTATCACATGTTTCTCCTTATATTTTTGATGTGCCTGATGCTGCCAAGGGCTGGGGGCTCAGAGCAAGACCAGCAGCGTCTCTGTGCGCAAGTACCCGTGGGCAGGTGATCCGTACTGAACCATTGCTCCTTTTCCTTTCAGCCTTGGCCAAGACACTTTGGTTTCTCCTCTTGCTTCTCCCAGCGGGTGCTGAGACAACTTCTAGCTTCCAGCTGGGCAGCCATCCAGAGATGGGAAGAGGGTCAACACCTCAGAGGGATGCTTGAACAAAGGTTGCTCTGGCCCAGATGCAAGTTGGTTGCTCGCCAAGTAATACCGCTTACGTGGCCTTTATATGAAATGCAGACTGTTTTCCTTTGGGGTAGCAGACTTCTCTCTTTTATTGCTTACGAGGTGCAGCAGCAGGGTTGGGACCGGCACAGTCTGCCAGGAAAACCCTGGACACCCCACGTGTTGACACCTGCCTCAGTTACTTTTCTTTTTTTCATCCGGCCCCAAGATTTGCAGTTATTTCTTGTTCTACTCCTGCTCTCGCATTTCAGAAAGCCTCATGGGGTCAACCAAAAACCTCGCAGCAGCCGGCTGGGCCGGACTCTGCACCCTCGGCCCCAGCTTCTCCATGGGCTGGCAGATGGACCACCCCAGAGGGCGAGGGGAAAGCCACCCATCCCAGGTCCCCCAGCAGCACCCGTGCACAGTTGGACATCGTTTTTACAATGACCTTGGCTTCATGAAGGCTTCCTTCTTGGTTTCCTCACTGTGCAACTCAGAAATTTGCACAAATTCAGATTTTCTTGAGTGAGCCTATCTCAGACAAACCCCAGCAGCCCACCATGGAGGCCCAAACTGAAGCGAGAGGTTCTACAGTGGCAGCAGACCTGGCTGTGGTGAGATGTGTTGCGTGGGGCTCGCTCACCGAAAAACAGCCGTGGGCGAGCCCCGAGGTGTGCCCTTCCCTGCAGAGCTGGCACCATCCGCATCTGCCATGGGGTCCTATATTGGGTCTGCACAGCATTTTCTTTCTTGGACCCCTGTTTTTTTCCCATGCTGCCAACCACAAGAAAGCTGGAGGAGACACTGTTTTCCATCTTTTCTGCAATCTCCTTCGCCCTCCCTGCCCTCTCTTCTTGTTTTATTTCTGAATTAATGAGTGATCCTTCACCTAAGATGAACCTCTGGGTTTTTATGTTTTCTTTGCTGCACCCCTACCCCTGTAATAGCATTACTACATTTTACTCGTTGTGGAGTTATTTAACATATAAAGATGGTTTGGTCCTTTTCTTTACAAAGATGGCTACAATTCATGTTCCTTGGTGTTCTATTAAAACTCTAATGTGATGTTTTACTACTATAGATTGAAAGTAGGGTGCTTTAGGGTGAGATAGCCGTGTGGCAAGAAACACAAACCCCTTCCGGATTACTTAAAAAAAAAAAAAGAAAAGAAAAGAAAAGGTTTTAAACAACAGCAATGAAAAAAAAATCATTGTAAGACTGTAAAACTCCAGATGATAATTTAACTGACTATTAAAAGGAGCTGTTAGTGATCCACGGCTCTGGAAAACTGGAGCATTTGTTGATTGTTTTGGTCCCGTTTTGGGGGAAAGACTGCATTTACATATGCCCAACAAGGGGCTCTCGGGCCTGGTTTCTCAAACCTCTGCGGATGCTGAGAATTTGGGAGCAGAGTCTGAAAACGCTCCTTTTAGCTTGTTCATTTTTTTTAGTGTGTAAGGTGGATGGAGTGATGCTGTCTGGTGGTCAGCCACCCCCTGAGAACCTCCTGGTCCATCTGGCAGACTGGTGCTACCCCAGGTATCGGTGTCTTACAAATGATGCAGAAGTCAGTGTCTGAGCAGAGCTGAGAGCTGGAAAGGAGCCTTTAGAAGTCACTTTCAGTGCGGTGCTGGGGGCCCCTTGGCCAAGCCCAGCGTGTGTTGCCACCGCTCCTGCCAGACGGGTGGAAGCCCTGGGGATTACTGCGGGCAGGTAGGCAGGATGCCTGGGAGGACACAGGAGAGGGGGGATTTAGGGGCTGTAGCACACAAATCCATAGGAAACCAGACTTCGTTAAGTCTCATGGAACAACTTGATGTGTTGGTTTTTTTTCTTTTTCTTCCCACTACTGAATTGCAGGAAAATAAGCTAAAAATACACCCGATACTTTCCTTCTGCTATTTTTCCATGCAGCTAAGTGCTGTGGCTGCCACCGGCTCGTCGCACAATAACCCAAGACTGCGGAACGAGACGTGAGGAGGAAGAGGAGGCGAGGGGCCGCGTGGCAGAGGGACGTGCAGTCTCAAGCCTGAGCTGCCATGTCAGAAAGTCTCGGCACGGCTGGCTCGTCACACCTTTGCCAGAGTGAAATCTCCTCAGGGAGGAGGTTTCTCTGACTTGCAAGCAATGAGGCTTTGAAGAAAGCCAACCCAAAAAAAAAAAGAGGATGAAGCGGACTGTAAGGGATGCATTGTCGTGGGGATTCAGGGGTTGGCATCTCTTGCCTTAAGGCTGGGTGCTTGGCAGAAAGGAGGGGACGGGATGGGAAGGCAGCTCTTCACAGGGCTGCTGCCATAGACAGGTGCTTTTTGTTTGTTTTTAAATGCAAGACATAGAGCTGGGGTCCTGGTTGTTTGGGGATGTGGAGCCCCTTAATCCTCTGACCTTCATGGGAGCAAGTCTGGCCCAGGTGGAAGTGCATGATTTGGGGATCTTTGCCCCAGGGAGGACATTGAAGTCACCAGAAGATGATGTTCCTCCTCTGGGGAGCAATGAGTGCAAAGACCAGAGGTGAAGGGGAGGCTGGGGCAGAGCAAAGGAGGCACTTGGCCATCAGAGGTGGCTGGAAAAAGAGGGAGCAGAGTTTGAAGACAGGACAGGGGAAATGAGAGCTAACGAGGAGAGAGACTGTCCCCAGTAGGATCACACCTCCTTTGATTCCAGGTATCTCCATCCCAGCCCTGACCCCCTGAGCATGGTGCGAGGGCCAGCCCTGCCCACAGGGCTTGAAATGTCCCCAGACCTGGTCCATCAGAAATGCAGCCTGGATTTTGTTTATATTCCATTCATACTTGCTTGCTCTTAGAAACCAACGTGACTGTGCCTTTTGGGGTTTTTTTAGGGCCATTTTAATTTGCTCAGTTGAAACTGTCTTAAAAAAGGAAAAGGGAAAAGAAACCACCACTCTGTGACACGGACACCAAATGACCAATGGGAAAGGTAGCAGTGGGAAGAACCAAAACCCTGTAATTCCCTTTCCCCAAAGTCTACAAAAAGCAGTATTTCCTCCCAGTAAACCACCCTGCGGGCCTGAGCAAGTGACCACGGGGCAGGCTGGTGCCATTGCAGGTATAGTCACGTGTGAAGCCACCACAGGCCACTGTGGCTTGGTGGCTCTGTACACTGCACGGAAGACCTGGCTGGCTGGGGACCACTGGGAATCAGGAATTGCAACAGGGAAAGGCTCCATTGGACGGGTTGCTTCATCAGATGCCACAAATCCCATTTCCCAGAGCACCAGAAACACTGATTTGGCTGAGTGGGCAAAACGGGGCAGCTGTGGGCATCTCTGAAGCAAAGTCCTAACCCAGGAGGGCCCTGGGGATGTCCCCTGCCCTGATGACACAGATTTGGGGATGTCCAGCAGGAGACAGTTCAGCTAGTGCCATGGCACCACCTTGCCCTGGTCTCCATCACGCTGTGTGCCAGTGGTGCACTGGAGCGACTGGAGATGGGTGCCTTGGGCTCACCACCGTTACCAAGGAGGCTGGAGCTGGCTGCAGGGGCACTGTGGCAGGGACCCCCACCTTGTGCAGGTCTTTGTGGTGTTTCCCAGGCTGTATGTACAAAGTCCATCTGGTTGTTTTAAATAAAAAAACTTTCAAAAATCTTTAAGCCACTTTTTTGTGTATCTTTGCGCACACACACACTTTTGCTACCTTTAAGGTGGGTTATTTACAAAACAGTGGTCACTGATGGAGTGATGGACCATTTTGTGGCATAACCAGCGGAAAACCATCTGCAAAACTGTCCTCACAGCTGATGGCACAGCAAAAGCTGCCTGGTTGGAAGCCTCGACTAGGGAGGGCATTGGAGGGAGGGGGGTGTGTGTGTCTGTTCCATACTGCTCTCTCCGCCCCCTCCCAAAAAACCCCAACCAAAACCCAAAGGAGTACTCCTAGTGGGCTAGGACAGTCCACGTTTTGGGGCAGAGGAGGACACGTGGGACCCAGGGTGCTGGGACTAGCCAAATCTCCTCCCTCCCCCAGCCTGAACCCCTTTGGGCAAAGCAAAGAGGCAAAAGAGGTGGAGGATGAGAAGATTATTTATTTTTCATAGATTTTTATAAAAAATAATTATCAAATACAAAAAAATAAAAATAGCAGCAGCCTCCGTTGTGAATAAAACCCTAAAGGGGACAAAAACCGCTCAGTGTCGCTATAGAAGAACAGTATTTCGGTACGTAGAAGCTATCCGTTCACGAGAAGCACAAATGTCTATCAGCCAGCAGCTCCAGCCCCCACCCCATTTCCCTTGTCCATGGGGCACAGGCCTTTCCCTGCACCCACTGCTGAGCAGGGATGAGTTGTTGCTGAGAGCAGGATTTTCATGCCAAAAGGGTAAAAAAAAATAAAAAAAATTAGCATCCAAACACATGGGCATCCAGGTATTGCTGACACCAGACGGGGAAGTGTTTGGCATGGCAAGATGCCAGGACTTGAAATTCTTGGATCTCTGTTCAAAAAAAAAAATTGCAGCTCTGCCAAACTGACAGAGCATTTGGGTGAAAACTCTGGGGTGTTTGTTGCTTGTGTGATGGGAACAGAAATGTTAGTTTGTCCCTGCTGCGAAGAGGAGACGGGGCCCATCGTCATTCCCACATCCCTGCTGAGAGCCACCATGGAGTCGCTTGGGATCGGGAAAGGGCTTGAAGAAGGACAAAGCACCTCCTGCCTGGACGCTGGTGGGATGCGCAGGCACCTCTGCCCTACTCCTCCAGCAAAACAACTATAGGAGATGCCTGACGAAAAGGGGAGGCAGGGCAGGGAGCTAGCAGAAGCTAAAAGATGGCTTGAAAATTCCTGGTCTCTCCACACCGTGTCACCCTCTCTCTATCGCTCCTGCACCGGACAAACCCTGGCTTGGAGCCTGGCTCTTTGCAGCACAAACCCATCAGCGATAAATCCAGGTGGAGCCAGGCACCTTCCCTACCCGCTGCCAACCTGAGCTGTTGGGAGTCAAGGATGGAGGGGGATAAGTTTCTAGCTCTGCTTCTTTGGGGCTAGAGGTGAGTCTCAAGCTTTTCGCTTGGTGCCTACAGACGTAAGAGCCCTGTGAAACTCAGTGCCTGTACATCCACCGTGATGGGCTCAGCCACAGAGATGGAAATAAGGAAAATCTCTGTGGGAAAAGATGATGCTCAAAGTCTCCTGATGGGCTGTTCGGGTCCTGTCTCTCCTTGCAAGGCAAAGCCCGAGGGCAAAGCTCGATGCCTCCAAGACGCTGAGAAGCACCTTGAGATCACCACTTCCGTGCCACCTGTCCTGAGAGCTCTCTCCTGGCGTGGCCTGGGCATTTGGCTTCTCTCGCTGTCCTTCCCGCTCCCTCTCGGCAAGGGAAGGCAAATTCCCTTCTCCTCCTGCCCTGCTTTTCCCAATGGTTTGTACTTCACAGCAGCATGGGTGTGTGACAAAGGATATCCTTTCTCAGCTTCATCAAGAGCAAAGAAAATATAATATATATTTATATAT
>NW_009725995.1:64906-67188 GCF_000703405.1 Apaloderma vittatum | reverse complement strand
CCCCTCAGCTGAAGAAGGACAGGGAACTGCTTGAGAAAGTCTAGCACAGAGCCACAGAGATGATGAAGGAAGTGGAACATCTCCTTTATGAGGAAAGGCTGAAGGAGCTGGGTCTCTTTCGCCTGGAGAAGAGGAGACTGAGGGGGGACCTCCTTAATGTTTATGAATAAGTAAAGGGTGAGTGTCAGGAGGACGGAGCCAGGCTCTTCTCAGTGATATCCAGTGACATATCCAGGACGAGGGGCTATGAGTGCAAGCTGGAGCACAGGAGGTTCCACAAAAACATTAGGAAAATCACTGTGAGGGTGACAGAGCCCTGGCACAGGCTGCCCAGGGAGGTGTGGAGTCTTCTTCTCTGGAGACATTCAAAACCTGCCTGAACATGTTCCTGTATGCCCTACTCTGGGTGATCCTGCTCTGCCAGGGGGGCTGGACTAGATGATCTTTTGAGGTCCCTTCCAACCCCTAAGATTCTGTGATCACCTTAATGTTGGTCCCCAAAGGACTGAAAGGCTGTGACCTGCGTACAGCTAAGGCAAAGGCAAAAGCACTGGCTCTAAGAGGGAGCACTCGACAAAGAATGAGTTAAGGTCTGCAGCCTCTAATACTTCTATTGCATTGATTGAAATCACTCACTTAAGTGTAATTTGATAAATGTTCTAATGTGGTCGGAAACACTGATAAACACCCTTCTCAAACTACTGAGAACCAATGATCCTCAGATCTGCTGGTGCCAGTAATATGAAGTAGCTCAGTGACCACAAACAGGCTATCCTCAGAAGGCAGCTCTTGGAGGAGACAGAAGATATAAGTAGCTGGCACAAGTGAACGAGAAGTCAAAGCTAATGGAAAGAATAGAAAAAAAATGCAAAGCATTCTGAAGAGCCCTTGCTCTTGCTTTAGCTACAGACTTGACTTGTGTTTGCCTGTCCAATTTTGCATTTCCATTGCTGTGGCTGCATTTATCAGAAATCTTAACTCATCTTTACCAAATGATCTGTCCGTGTTGGTTTTTGGTTTGATTTCGCAACAGATGTAGAAGGAAGTATGTTCACTTAACTGTGGGAATTGTATTTGGTCGGCTGAATGATTCCACTGTATCCTTTTAAATAATATTACCCTTCTCCTGTCTTTGCTTAAATCAAGGGAGATGACACCACTAAGTAGCATGTGAGCACACCGTTGATTTGGTTTCCTCCTAAGCTACCTGAGTTGACAGATCTGTGGTATGTATGAAATGTTTGTGCAGTGTTTATACTCTTGATTTCCTCTTTCAGAATGGTTTCACTCCGCTGTATATGGCAGCTCAAGAAAACCACCTGGAGGTTGTTAAATTTCTTCTTGACAATGGTGCCAGTCAAAGCCTTGCCACAGAGGTAAAAGCTTGAATTTCACACTTTATGAACAAAGTAAAATGTGCTTCAGAAGTAATTCTTGCTAGCTTATATCAAACTAGTCTTTTAAATACAAAATTAAAGATGAGTAAGAAGTTTTCTCCAAGAAAAGTTCTCTCTGAGAATAGCGAGTTATTTGCTTTTCAGCAATTTAAACTGTCTTTTGCCATTTTTAAAATAAAAAAAAATAGCTTTAACTAGAAACAGTTCTAAAAATAGATGTATGGTTTTCTAAAAATTGATTTTTTTTTTTAAATTGTGCACGAGTACTTGGTTCTTTTTCTTTATTATTGTTTTTCCCGTGAGCATGGTATGGCAGTTTATCTTGAACTTTTCTCCAACTCAGCTTCATTATAAGGTACCATCTAATTTTATCCATGGAGAATTCCTTTGAAGATACTAGACTACCAAACAATGTTGCCTTTATTGCCGTACTTGTTTGTGAAAGTTACTTATGGGTGCTTTTTTATTTTCTCTTGGCCCAAGTTTTAGTGTAAATCCAATCTATCTATCTTCATAAGTGCAAAAAGCCTTTGTTATTAAATGATTGCCGCTTAGCTAAATATTCATTAAAAATAAAACTCTTTAACAAAGGTCTTTTAAACTAAATAAAAACCAGAACTGACTGTTTTATTTGAATTGTTTTCAGGTTTTTTGGTTCTGTAGTTTTCTGCCGTGGGCTTTGCCTTGTGTTTTAAAGTGCAGTTGCTAATTATAGTACTGACATCATGGTCCTTGCCTGCAATTGCTCTCTGTGAGCTGGCGTCTTCAGAGAGCACGTGGTGGAAATGCGTTCTCGTCGGTGCTAATGTTCTTGGTCACAGTTTGCTTGGCCCTGGTACAGCGATGTCTGCACACACTGAAACGATGGGCAGCTCTCATCAGAGC
>NW_009725995.1:0-64875 GCF_000703405.1 Apaloderma vittatum | reverse complement strand
CTTTGGGAGTAGGGAATGGCAGCTATTCTGCGTCTGAAGCGAAGTGCTCCCTCCCATTTGCCCGCTCCCTTTTCCCTAATGAAAGGAGAAAATGTGTTCCTAGGATATTTTTTTGTGTATATGTTCTTGTTATTAGCGTTTTTAGTAGGAGAGAAATTCCAGTGGGAAAAGACGATGTGGGTAGCTAAATCGTTATTTTTAGTGAAGCGGCTGACTGTGCCGCTGCTCTCAGCCAAACAAACGGAGCGGGAAGGCAACATCTCCGGGTCACTACAGCACGAGCTGTCACACTCAGTGTTTCTCCAGTCAAGAGCATCCGTTCCTGCAGGTACAGTTTAGCTATATTGCCAGAGCCCTCTTGTGGGGATGCTCATTGCGTTTTTCGGCCATCAGAGCTGCGCAGTGAGGTCGCACCCTGTGCCACGCTCTGCCTGCAGTCGGGGGCTTCTCGGCTCTGTCACCCCAGGAGCTGCCCATGGCCCCAGCCCACAGCCCAGAGCCCTGCCCCACTACTGGAGGCTGCTGAGCCAGAGGCAAAGGGATAGACTGTGGATAAATCTATCTAAAATGGTTAATGATAAAAAGAAAAAAAACCCCACAACTTGTTAGGACCCACGGAATTTCAGTGAATTTTTTTTTTTTTCTCTCTAAAATTTTGATAAAATACTCTTTTTCAGAAGTCCTACTGTCTCTCCTCCTAAACTGAGGTGCTCCTTGTTTGATAAGCTGGAGGGAGAAATTTTGTATTGAAAACACTACTTTTAGTGCCAGAAGGTTAGAATTTAACACTTGAACTCTGCACTTTTGACACAGTGAAGGTCTATATTCTTCATCATCACTTTTATTTCACACTTATGCAGTTTTACCATGACAGAAGTAGTTGAAAAGTGAATGAAGTTTGGTAATATATACTTCTGATATATTGATCAAGAGTCAAACATAATAAATAAATATCCAACGTAGAGAAAGTTGCATTTGTGATTTTTTGAGCGATTTAGGAGTATTATCTTGGCAAAGGTAAATGTGTTCCTGAATTGGAATGCCGCTTAAATGTTTGGGAAGGAGCAGAATCATTGTTCAGCTTTCTAAGAATCCATAGGAGTAAAATTCAGAATACATCACAGACTGTTCTTTTCATGTGTTTGAGGAATCTAAAATATGTTAAACAAAAATTTTCTATTTTTCAGGTTTCTTATTCTGCACTACTTTGGCTGTTTAGTAGTCTAAAAGGAAATAATTTCTGTTAGTAAGATGACATCTATACAAATTTTCATAAGTGGAAGTTGTAGTAAAATAATTGGTTTATTGTGAGAGCATAGTATTCATATTTTCATATTCCAATAATATTAGATTTTAAATCCACATGTAAAATATATTAGATGATAGAGCTGTAGCGCTGGGTGGTGTGGGTTTTTTTCTCTTAAAAAATACAGATTATAACCTGAGTGGGGAATAGATTATAATTTGCTATGGCAACATCTTTAACAATTGTAATTTTAATATTTCAGCTTTGTATTCGTTTTATATAATTATAGGCTTTATTATACGCATACTTATTTATATAACTGTTAATTCATGAGTAATTTTACACTTTTTCCCCAAGTCTCAGTCATTTTTGTTTACTTGTGTCTTATACTTTTGTGTTTAAATCTGGAGTGTCAGAAAGGTGTTTGAAGCATTTAGGACATAGTTCACAAACATTTTACTCCAACTTCGTCATCATCGCAGGGTGCTTTTAGTTTGCACCGCTTTACACTTTAGGTTTGAATTTGAGCCAGTACTGTTCCTAACGGTGAGATATCTTCCCTTCCCCTTTCCACCTCCTGGAAGGAAGGCTTGGAACGTGTGTTGAGAGTCCCCATTGTATGTTGCAGGACGGTTTCACGCCTTTGGCAGTAGCTTTGCAGCAAGGTCATGACCAGGTGGTTTCGCTGCTGCTCGAAAACGATACAAAGGGAAAAGTCCGTCTTCCTGCCCTTCACATCGCGGCTCGCAAGGACGATACGAAGGCAGCGGCTCTGCTCCTGCAGAACGACCACAATGCTGATGTGGAGTCAAAGGTCAGTTGTCAAAAGAGAGTAGGTCTGGTGCTGTTAAGTGCTGAGCACACATATTGCACCCAGTGAAGAGTTCCCTTCGTGTGAAGTATTTTGTGCAGAGTTACACATAACTTTCTCCTACAGTGTGTGATTAAGAACGCTTCATTTGTTTCCTTTGTCTCTTTCTCCCCCATTCCTTTTTCGTTCAAATTGGGGTTAATTTCTCCTGTAGAAACTTTGTAAATGGAAAATAATAAGCAAAGTATTATTAGGATTACTCTCTTTGGAATGAAAGCCACTCTTGCAGTGGTGCGCTATAGGTACCGTAGAGTTAGTCACTTGTTTTTTGTGCTTTAAGAACTTTGGTAAACATGTAACAATTAGCATTCGAAATACTCGATCATTCAGCTTCCATTCAGTCGAGCTTCCTTTGTGTGCCGGTTGTGCTGTCATCTGAGCTGCCATGCCATGTAGCGATCATGAAGCTTTTTGCATCCATATCACCAGTGGTGAACTAACCGTTCATTTTTTCCCCCTTTGCTTCCAAATGTGTTAACCTAGATGATGGTGAATAGAACAACAGAGGTATATATAAATATATATATGCATCATCACTCCTCCATGACTTAGTGCTGCCGCATCATTTCTTCCTCCTTTTTGCATCGCCTTCTATAGGATAGATACCTGCTTTAGATGAAATGAAGTAGCATGTGCTAGAGAAGACTGTAGTTTAGATACCAGGGCTTTCTGCAGCTGAAACTAGGGTTTAAAAGTAAGAGTTAAGTGTCCTTGGGCACTAACTGCCATCATAAAAGAGTCACATTATGCAAGATGGAGTTTTTAGGGATTCTCATGGAGCACGTTTATCAGATGTGTTAAGAGCTGCAGACAACCCTGTCACGTTGTGCATCCAGGTCTGATCCTAGGCTTCTGCATGACACTTACCTTGATGGTGTCAGCAAATAGAATGATCTGAGAGTGGTTTTATATCTGCAAAACTCACAAAGCAAGGCAGTGGCAGCTAGCATGGCTTGCTAACAATTTAGAAATGCATCTAGTTCCCATAAGGTTTCATACTTTGCAGGACTGATGGAATTGCTGCATGTTTTAGCATTATTTTAAAAGGAAGTAAAACTACTTAAACATGAAAATAAGTTGCTGAAGTAATTTTATCAGTAAGATATCTTCTAATTAGAGTAGTAACTCATGGTGTCTGAACATAACCCAATGTGATTGCCCACAGTGGGAGACTGATCTTTATGGTACTAACCCGTGGAAAAAAATAATCCATATTAATAATTTAAAATCGTCTTTGATGTTGTTTTCATTTGCATCTACTTTGAATTTATAAAAAACAGTTAGCAAGTATCATTAAATGACTCGTATCTGAACTTCTGCAAAGAATCTCTAAGAGACTTGACTTGCAAGACTGACATAATACCAATAATAACTAGATATTTCTAGTTAGAAATTAACTTCATATAAAAGACAGATCATTGCTTTAAGACTCAAATGTTTTGCTGGTTTGTTTTTTTTTAAATAATTGGAAGTTTTATCCTGCTTCTGCTCTACTAGAATAATTATGTTAATTTTTTTTTTTCCCCTCCTGCATAGAAATATGATTTTATTTAGTCTCTCTGAGAGTCTATGAATAAATGTCAGTGAGTGAAAACTAATACAGAATTGCAGTTGTGGCTTGCAGACTCCTATTACTGGCTTTTGTCAGTGATATGATACAAATTCTGGAGTACCAAGCAGATATAAAAAATAAGTATTTATTGGTTTTGTTTTGTTTTTTTCCAGAGTGGGTTCACTCCCCTCCACATAGCTGCTCACTATGGAAATATCAATGTTGCTACACTGCTGTTAAATCGGGGCGCTGCTGTGGACTTCACTGCAAGGGTAAGTGTGAAATTTTGGTTGTGCTTAGTTTGCTTGATCATTACTTTGAAACACTTTTCCCACAAAGGTGTAACTGTGGTACATTGCTCTTGCCAGTCGAGAGGTCTGACCTGGCTGCTTTTGTTCTGTTACCATATGGCGTAAATGGGATTTCCCTGAGCTGCTGAACTGAACCAGAGCTCTAGTCCTCACCTTTGAAAACTAGTGTTTTAATCAGAAAGAGCTGCTATTTTCATAGTTCCAGTGTTGCAAAAGGTAGGCTGGGATTCAGTGAGATGAATGCTTCCACCTGTAGCTTTAACATATGGCAGGAGTACTGTCTCAGCTGAATTGTCCTCAATATGCAGTTGTTTCCAAGAACACAAAGTGCAGGAGTATCAATGAATAAAGCAACTGTGCCTTCACTACATGTGTAGGAGTCAGGTGATATGTAAAGGAGATCTGATAAACTGAAGGGGTAGAAAATGAAATGAGGTATGGAAAATGCAGTGAGTTGATAATGGTAGTTTTATGGCAGAAGCCATGGTAGAGTGGGGGAGCTAACCCTCCTGACCCTGGTAGCCATGCACCGAAGTCGTGACACAGCCCAGGGAGTGGCGATGTAGTTCCTTGTGTGTATGACGAAGGATCAGGAGCCGGGAGGGAAATGCTCTGGACTTTCCTCTTGTCCCTGTGGTTCACTCTGGGCTGGGTGTGGAGCAGCCGACCAGTGGATTTGCCTTCTCGCTGACGGAGTGGGTCCATCCTCCTCAGACAGAGGGGAATGAGCCTGGGCTCATCTCACAGCCCAGGCCAAAGTTTGGCCATATCTGCTGTCAAGGGAGGGGTCTGTTGGATGACTGAAGAATGTTAGAGCGAAGGAGTCTGGTCATGGTAGGAAGGATGTGGGAACAAGGAAAAGTAAGTAGGAGAAGAGCAAATAACAGTAAATGATAGAGGGAAGTTATATATAGTTGGAAGAGTAGGAAAATGAAGAAATGTGTGTGGACAGGGATACGGCAATATGAAGGGCAGAGAAAGAGATTGTGCCAGGCATGAGACCAGAGACAAAAGAAAGGCAAAGGCACAAGTAACACAAAAATTAATGAGCCAGGATAGAAGGCTAGAGAATGGCAAGGCAGAGAGGATGTCAGCAAAAAGCTGAGTAGGTTCCATGAGAGTATTCAAGGCTTTAAGAAGGGAAAAGTGGGGTGAGTGATTAGGGATATACAGATAAATAGAAATGGGCTAACATTCAAAATATCTTAGTATTGGAAAATGCCGGAGCTGAAGTTCTTAAAATTTTATTTGCTCATTAGCTTCTTCAATAATGGCTTGGACTGTATGAAAGGAAAATGTTTATGGAATTTCATCTGACATGCAGCCCGGAATGTTGTCAGTACAGAAAGGGTACAGCAGAACATTGAATTGTGTTGGAATTCATAGTGGGAAACAGATCAAATGGCTAAATATACACATTTCTCTGGTTGTTTTCTCCAACAGTCTATCAACCAAGAAAGAGGAAGACCTGTCTGTCTTAGTTGTTCACTGAGTGGTGTGTGTGTGTAGTATGGGGTTTTTTAAGAAAAAAATGTTATTGGTGAGACGGGTTCCAGGTCAGATGAAGTTCACAAGCCGAGAGTAGATTTGGATCTCAGGGGTTTCTGGGAAGGTTTCTGCTTTGCTTTCACTGATAACATCACCATCGTATTTCCAAATTCTTAAACTGACCAAATTAGATCATTAAAGCATTTCAAACGGCCATATGCTTTGGCATTCAGTATTTGATAGACTCTAATCGTAGGAGCAAGAAAGACAAATGGAGTCTTGGCTCAACTCTTTCTCACTCAGAAACAAGATTAGGGATTAGCAATGCCACTATATTAGCAATTAGCTGCATTTAATACCAGTATCACTAAATATCATCTGCCTCTGCTTGTTTTAGTAAAACAATAAATCTGCTGCTTCAACAGCTCTGTTCTGGATTAGGGGCACTGATGGAGAGGACATTGAAAATAAGACCATCCTCCCCTCCTTTTCAGGGTTTGGAAATTCCGGGTTCTCTCTCCATTAGTTGTCAGCACCAGAGAGGCAGGCTGCTCAGATCATGGGGAAGTGCAGACACAGTGACATCAGCCCAAAAGAGCAGTGGGCTGGAGCCGTGACTCAGAGCGCTGAACGGCTTGTTTGTGCTTGTGAGAGCTGGGTGGGGGCATCCAGACAGCACATCTCTACTGTACGGTGGTTGCAAATCTAGATAAAGTAGCTGTGACAGCAGGGATTGTAGCATAAATAACAGTAATATGGAGTTGAATTCTGTTCCTTAGTGCTTATCAGACTGTGGGTAATGAAGGCGCTTCACAAAAAGATGAATTAGATTCTGGTAGAGCAGTGAATTTGTAGGCAAACAGAGCACCAGTATAAGTTGAGTGTAAAGTACGGTCATCAGCACCAAGTTACAGAGCCCGTGCTTGGTCCTTGATTACCCAAACTGCAAAACAGATAGCGATACTACTAGAACAGCTACTAAGACTGACCCACAGGTATAGCCTGCCCACTGTCACCTCATTGCCTCTTGTTTTTTTAATTTCTGTAAGCAATAGCCATGATGTACTGTCTCCCCTCTGGAGGAGAGGCCCTTATTTAAGTTGTTGACAATCTAAGACAAGCAACAGAGCAAAGGTATGGCAGGGCTGTAACCCAACTAAAATCATACTGTGTGTATGTACTTTTAGAGGTACAAAGAGAAAGGATGGGGGCTGCAAAGAGGAAGGATGGGGATGTCAAATGCACTTTGCACTTCTGTAAACCAGGAACCACTTTTCCTTTGTTCTCGTTAAATAGATATGAATCAAAACTACTTGTCTCTCAATTTATGTTCAAACTGTTAAGTCAAGTATCAATTCTGGGGAAAGATTTGAACAAGACTAGATTATGGTAGCAGAAGGTGCTTGTGTGGAAGGGACAACGTGAAGACAAATGGATTAATAAACAGCTCCCACCATGAGTGTAGTGAAAATGGGGAAGGGTGGAGAAAATGGGAATGGACATGTAGGGTGCAGATAGAACTCTGAACCTTGAGGACAAGGACAAACGTGGTGAAAGGATGTAAGAAACAGGACAGACCTGTGACAAAAGGAGATCTCTTCAGCTGCTGTGTTTTCAGTGTGCCTCTGAGAGGCCTGAGGGAAGAAAGAGGTTCCAGCAATGAAGGCAGGGAAAGACATGAGCTTGATGACGGCTCTCGGCATGTGGGCAGGAGGTGAGCAGTGGTGCTGTACTGTAAGTAAATGATGTCCCCAGTGATATGCAGTAGCAGCTGCTCCCCTCACCCCTGCTGGTATACACCTGCCTGCCTCTCTGCTGTTGTATACTCCCTTGTTCACTCCTTTCACTGCATCAAAGAAAAACAGGCATAGCTCCAGGAGCTCTTACAGGTGTTACAGTGCCTGCCAGCCTGTGTACCTGCTGACTGTGGAGGCTGGGAGGGCTGGAAATATACCTGCTTTTGGTTTGCACTCTTCCAGCCCAGCAACTGATTTCATGTCAGCTCTTCTGTTGAACTGCATTCGCACTTCTGTGTCCGTGCTTTCTTCCCTGGCTTTGCTACAAGTGCGGGGAAGATGGCGCAGTGTGGAAAGTTCCCTGTGGGATGGAAGGAGATCATTTCAGTAAATCAGCTTGTGATGCCCCAGATTCTACCTATTTGCAGGGAGGCAGCTCCAAGAACCTTTATTAACCTCTATCCAATTGAAACAAGATCTCCTTATTGAGCTGGATGTGTGCCATTTTGTAATGAAGGAAAAATACTTGTTCCAAATTGCTTGACTTCTTGGGCTCAAACTCAGCAATAAATCTGTCACAATCACTGGCAGAGTATGCATTGTAGAAGTAACAGGCATTTTATGTCTATCCTTTTTCTGTAGTGTATTTTCATGTTTATACTATACTCTGAAACCCTTCAAAGCTAAGAAAATCACTTCACTGCATTACCATATTTCCCTCTTTCTTAACTGGGAGGCAATCACATACAGCTAAAGAAGTGGAGGAAGAGAATAAAGGATAATTGAGGGTGAAGTCAGTCTTCTTTCTTAGCCAGATTAACACCTAAGTGCAGGCCTTACCTGGACTTTGAAGGATTGCAGCAATTCCAGGCACCATTCTCTGAGCTGTCAATGGCACCTGACGTTGGAGGTGTGTGGATAAATCCTAGTTATAAACTGAAAGAAGGCCAAAGACCTTTAAATCAATCTATTTTATCATTTTTTTTCAACAGGAAAAAGCAATTGCTTCTATTTTAAGAAAAATATTATTCATCAGCCACTTGTGCCTTTGAATCAAACTTCATCTGGTGTGTTACCTGGATTTGTAATAATGCAGAAGTGAAACCCACCAAGTGGACTCCCCTGTTCCAGGCTTTCAATTCAGGAGATCTGTTGCTGGCATACAGTGACCGTATGCATAGCAAAAACTGCTGTGCTCCCATCCTAGCTCCTGCTTCTGGAGGTGGATGCTCTTGCAGGGGCTTCATGCCACGGGCTTGATTTTCTTTACCAGAATCGTGTAATCTTCAGCCTGAGGGTAGGTGGGGAGCTGGAGAAGAAAGACAAGTCACAGAGGAGTTTCTTATTATCTCTACTGCTCCCTTTACATTTGCTCTAGACTGCCTTGCACTTTGATATCTAGGACTTGGAAAGGTGTATCCAGATTACATGCTAAAGCAAGTAACAACCACTGGAATGAATGAGAAACCAGTTTCCTTAGCAGTCTGATTGTACCTGTGATAGCATGTGCAAGAATGCTTTTTTTGCTGTAAATCAGACCCCAGCAGGGTGCCTGCCCTTGCCTGTTCAGGAGCAGCGAGAGAGGAGGGCAGGCAATTTTATCTGCTGCAGTTGCCACCCAGCTGCAATGGAGATGAGTGTCCAGACTGTCCTGTGCTAGTTCTGCAACAAGAAAGAGCCAATCAGTATGTCTCCAAGGCTGCTATTGCAGACCAGGGAGGTGAGGAAGGTGCTTTGAATAAACTGTGTTTTCTGGGAATTATGGTTAGGAAAGTATCATCCTCTGGGGGTTCACAGAGTTTTCAGATTTCATCCTTCTGTCTGACATCATGCTCTAGGTGGAAAGATTTCTCTAGTTCATGTGAGAAAATGCCTCTGAAGGTCTGCCTGTTTCTGAGGAGCACAGTGGTTAAAAAGGAAGGAAGAAAGAAATTGTTCTCTGCAGCTTCCAGAGCAACAGCTGAAACAAACCTCTGTGACCCCCACACCCGCTCCCTGCTTGAGCAAGTCAGATCTTTTCCAGTCTAAACAATTCTGCAGTTCGGGTAGCGAGGGAATCCTCTACATGAAGGTGACCTCTGCCTATATCTTTCTTGCCAACGCAAACAGGAGGTAGTTGCTTTGCCATAAAACTGCATCCAGGCCTGTGAACAGCCTTCCTGTCACAGAGCACTCCTTATTCTAGAGATCTCGGTTCCACTGGGAGTGGGCTTTGCCAGTAGAAAGTTGCTTGCTGGAAGGTTGAGAAAGGCTTTTGAGAGGGTGGTGTGAGGACAACATGCATTAATGATAACCCTCAGGCTGAGGAACAGAACACCATTAGACCATCAAATAGAGCAGGCAGTGTATAAGTGACAGCCACATAAAAGGAAAACATCTTTCTATTTCCCTAGTGGCAGTTTGCCGTAACAGCTCCTTGCTATACTCCTCCTTCTTTTCTTCCAGGATTCATTTTATAAATCTTGGACCTGAAGAAAGATAACTATATAAGCATGCAAGAAGTAAATTAGCACAGTATAAGGCTTATTAAGCAGAGGAGAAAAAAGCTGGAAAGTTATGCACTGTTATAAGGTTTCCTGGAAAGCATCTGGCTGTGTGTTTTAAGTACAAAAGGGGAATTAGTAAAAAGTTAGGTTCATGTCCAACATGAAACATGAACACGTTGCTTCCAGGAGCTTTGAGTTTTATAGACTGAGAACTCCACTAATATCAAACAGTTCAAACACATCCACAGCACAAAATCTTAGTATTGCACTAGAGCTCCTTGTTCAAAACACACAATTCACAACGTACCTATAATGTATGTTTGTACCTATAATTTCTTTAATTTCCGCAATTTCTATACAAGTCTCAGTGATCCCAGTAACTGCTACTAGAACTTTTCTCAGCAGGGGTTCTGCTGCACTGTATCCCCAATTCTGAATGGCAGAAAGATACAGAAGGTGAAAATATTGAGTGTTTTCATATGTAATATGTTAATGCGGCTGCATAGTTGTGTATGAAAATCTTCATGTGCACAGCACAATCTTCCCATACCTCCAGGGACTGGTAACAGTGGTAATAGCCACGCAGTGTTATTCATGATAACTCCAGTGTACAACAATGAACCAACATTATGCTATTTCTTTAAGAACCTGTCATGATGGAGGGATTTTCCAGATTGTATAGGAAATTTCTGCTTTAGCAGTCTGGTTATTTTCAGCTTGTGTTTTATTCACACATTCTTTGTGAATATTAAGCTCTTCCCAGAGCCTGCTCTCAGCTGAGAACTGAGAAGGACTATCTTACTAAATTCCAAGTTAATCTGAAGATTTTGGTAAGGAACCATTTTTTAAGAAAATCAAAGATAAAGAAGTGAAAGTTTTTTGGTTTAATCTGGACTCCACTGAGGCGCTGGGAGGAGAGCTCTGAGGTGGAGGTGAGTTCTCTCCATGATGCCGGCAATGAGTCTTCACAGCCCCTACACAATCTACTGGTTAGTCGGCATTTAAAGTAATGCAGCACATGACTAGGAAAGTTTTACCCTTTTTTGTGTGCTTTTTAAAAAATGTACACTTCCGAGACCAATAGGATACTGTAAGTGCAGAAATATTTATTATTAGTATTGTTATGGTTGTAAACTCAGGCTGATGGGAAATAGGCAATCTCATAGGACACTGTAGCATATCACAAACTAGGGGGAATTCCTCATTTTCTAAATGCATTAAAGTAGAATTTACAAGATGTACTATGTTTGCACTCTGTCAGTTTTAAGGTTTTTTTCCCTGTTTTTTTTTCTGGCTTCCTAACCATTCTTGTTGCTAATTTATAATAGTAAGGAGTAATTCTGACTACTGTGGTGAACTGTGATGAATAATGCAATGTGTCAGAGGAGAGCTGATCTCATTTCAGATGGGAAATGTAGGTGGCTTATTGCTCAGCATGAGATAACTCAAAATTTTTTAAATTTTCTTGTGAAGCTGCAGAGAGCTGCAGCTGAAAGGGCTTAGTGTTTCCTCTGATGAGGCACAAGAAAAAAAGCCGCTGAATGTCAAAGCAGGTCAACCTTCACCCATTGTTTTCTGGATGTTGTGAGACTCCAAAGGAAGAAACAGACCCAGTGTGTGAAGGTGGTGGCTGCAGAAGGCAATAGGTAGAGATAAAGGGAAAAAAGCTATCCACAATGTTGTGAGATATAGCAAAAAAATTGCACACGTCTAATCTGTCGCACTTCCGAGTCATATTCCCTAGGAAATCTGCTAGGGGGAAAGGAAAGGCTATGTGATAGTTCATAGTCCTGTCAGCATTTATTGCAGAGTTTTAGGTTGTTATTCTCACAAGTTATGTTTCATATTCCTTGTAGAATTTGTTAGCTCCCAAACTGAATGCCAAGTTAGGTCTCTAGTGTTGAGGGATCTGCCTTAAACATTATTCGGCATTTGATAAGTCAAGAGCAAGGGCAAGAAGCTGTCCCACAGACATTCTAGATCTGAACCACCTCTTTTAATGGCAACTTTTTGAAGGCATTTCGGGTTTATTACTGCAGGAAAACATCTTCAAAAGTTTCCTGATTTACTATTCTATCTTAAGAACAAAGGGAGAAATTTATAGAAGATCAAACAGATAAAAATAGACTGAAAAGACAGCAGATGCTGTTGATTTACTGAAGAATTCAGGACCTTACATTTGGTGACTATATTGTTTGCTGATACCACAGTTTTAGTCTTAATAACCTACACCCAAGCTGCACATATTTTAAAGCTATTTTTATATCTAGTTTCTCGTGACAAGTACAAACAACTCAATTTTGAATTGCTTTCATGATGTTTTGTCATCAAAAACATTAATGATGATGATGTCTGAAGTGTATTCATTTCTCGATTCACTGTCTTAATTGTCAGATGAGAGATGGGAAGGGGCCATATGCTTGATGTGTCTACGTATAATTCTTTAAGCCATGTCATAACATAGTATTGACCAAAGACAAATTGTCTGCCCTAAACTTCAGTGTGCAGTTATTCAATCATTCACATTATGCTTCTCTTCATCTGCATGGAGTCAGAACTCTCAGCCAGCAGAATTATTGCTTCGTATTGTTCGCTACCAGTAAAAGCTCATATAGCTGAATGGCAAAACTAAATTCTAAAAAATATAGATCTGCCTCCTCTGTTTTTTCACCGCTTCATTTCCTCATGGTGTTTTCCTGAGCTATTAGGGCTAGTAAAGCTAAACATGCTTTTTCTCCTTTGTCTCTTAATTCTTTTTATGAACTGTCTGAATAAGTTACTGGAGTACAGCAGAAACTGCATCCCCCTTGCCAGAGAGTGAGTGCTGCAGTGATATTTTCCCAGGATAGAGGAGCTGAGTTTGATAGGACAAATATTCCACCGCACATAGAGGGTTTCATCTGCTTAATTTCTCCTGCTGAGGTCATTACTAGTGATGCGAGGAAGGAAGTGGACTCAAGTTGCACCAGGGGAGGTTTGGATGGGATATTAGGAAAAATTTCTTTACTGAAAGAGTTGTGAAGAATTGGACCAGGCTGCCAAGGGAAGTGGTGGAGTCACCATCCCTGGGGGTGTTCAAAAGATGTGTAGACGTGGCACTTGAGAACATGGTTTAGTTGTCATGGTGGTGTTGGGTTGACAGTTGGACTTGATAATTTTAGAGGTATTTTCCAACCGTAATGATTCTGTTTCTATGATTATTTCAGGGTAGCTGGATATAGTTGGTTTTAAAGAAGTGTGTCTAAAAGTGGTCACACTTTCAGACTGTGTCTAAAAGTTTTTAAACTGTGTCTAAAATGGTTACATCCTTTACACATCCATCTCTTCCTATTGTGAGCTTGTTACCTATTTTCAACCAAATGTACCTCAAGGTTCTGGGATCCTAGAGATGTTAAATTTATGTGTTTTTCATAAAGACTGGTGATTCATATGGAGGAAAGATGATTTACTAGTTTTCACCTTGCATAAGCGACCTTCGTTATTCGTTGCTGGAGAATTTCCCCACACTCCCAGCCAGGGTGCTTACTCCTGTCAGAAGCTGAGAGAAAACTACACTGTCCTGAGAGTTTCAGTACTAACCAGACATATGAAGATCATTTGAGCAGGACTCCTTTTTGAACATTAAAGTGTTGTGGGGTTTGGGTTTTTTTCCCTTTTGCAAGTAAGCAGTGTGACCTAACCTTAGCTGCTAAGTGGAAGTCATCTCTTTGGGAATTGAGTTCTGTATATTCCAGTGCTCATCCATCTGCTCTAGAATCAACTTTTCTTCATTTAAGGCAACAGGAGATTTGAACAGTTGGACTGGCAAATAACTAGACCTGCAGTCCGTGTTAAGTGCTTATGCCCTCCCCTGTGCTGCACTAGACTGATCTAGCTTGATGCCAAGATGAATGAGAATCAGACTTCTGATATATTTGTCCTGCCTTTTGTAATGCTCTCCCTTCCTCCTCTGTGTTGAGGCTTAGAAAAGCCATTTCTTCTAGTCTGTGTATAATACAGTAAATTATTAGTACAAAATTATTTTCACCTATTAACAGGGCACTAAGGTCTATTAGAATGAGTTTAACCTCCCTGGCCATCAACCCCAGCAAGTGAAAAAAATGTGATTCTTCAGTCCCAGTTATCTGCAGAACCCTTTGCTTGAAGACATGAAATTGATTTCCTTTGCTGTTTTTTCTCAGGAATGTAGATTTCATGTCTCTCTACCTCTGACCTCAGTAATGTCTTTCCTTCTGGGAAGAGAGGAAAAGCAGAAAGTATCTCCTCATAATTGGCTTTCCCTTTTCTTTTTCTGCCCTCCTTGTGGCTGATACAGTAACATACAGACCCCATATTATATCTAATGTCAGCTGCAGTCAGATGGAATTAATTTTTTTTTTTTCCAAAACCAAGTGATCATGCAGTTTAACATACCTGGAAGGACTAGGCGTAGCATACTTCTTGTTTACTGTACTAAGCAGCTTTTTGTTTTACTTTGTTAAAGACATGAGAATAGTAATTGCTTTGAAGCTCTAATGATCATTAATATTGACCAAAAAAAGCTCTGTTGTTTCATCTTGCTAAAATGTGGTTTATCTCTGTGATATTATCATTTAGTACTTTCTAGTAGCTGTGAGTTGTCTTCACAGTGAAATTCTGCATAAATGAAAGTGTATCACCCTGGATTAGGTACTCGGCATTGTTATTAAGCTGTGAGTCAGCTCGTCACATCAGAGAGGGGATCTTTTCTCAGTGCTGGTTTTCTGTTATAGCCCCACTCACCTGTACTTTTGAGAAGCGCAGTTAAACGGTCTCTTTGCCAGGAAGGGCATTTGTACCACTCCCCAGCTATTCAAGGCAATGGATGCCTTTCTGATTCAGTCGGCCATAGGACACATGCTCCCAGAAATTTACTGCTTTCTGCTCGGTCACAGCGAAGCCAGTTTTATGCAGCCAGCTGTTTGCACTTCCCACTGAATACACAGAAACATGTTCTTTAAAATTCTATTTGTCTTCTTACAGTAGCTGTGTGTTCTATTTAAATCCTTTTATTTTCACTTGGCTCCGTATGATCAAATATATACAGGATGTGGCCTTCGTACACCGCAAGATAAAGGATTCACCAGGGCATGAAGAAACATCCTAGCTACATCTTGTTAAAGAAGCATGTTTGTGTGCACACGCATTGGTTATGTAACTGTCCTCAATGTGCAGCATCGCTGCATGCTGCTGGCCTGCCAGGCACTGCGTAGGGAAACATATGCACATATTTACAGTCTCCCTTGAAGTACAGTGTTACGTCTATTAGAGGAACAAATTCGGCAGATGAACTTAATGATGTAGCTGAAACGAAGGTGCTTACGAGGCTTCCAGGGTTTGCTGATAATGTCCAGAAATAAATAGAATTGGTGTCTTGTTACTTTGGAATTAGACCTACAAATGTAATGGTTTTATTTCTTTTCCATGGCTCCTACAGGGCCAATGAAGTTGTGAGGTATGAATCCCATCATTACATGCTCACAGCCAGCCATAGCTGAATTAAATTGCTGGAGTTTAGTCAGTACAATAACATAAAGTCAACTCTTATACTAAAGCTGAGAACTGAGGCACAATCAAGCCTTTTTATAACTCCAACCACAACTTGTTTGTCTTCATAATATATATGTCGAGGTGTTGGGCCAGTAATTGTCACGTGTGGATAAACACAGCTTCCCTTTGCTTTCGTGCTCTCAGGAAAACAAGGCTTTGTTATGCTTTAGTAAATTGAACGTAATTCACTCTGTCAGCAAATTGATCATGGAGTTCATGAAAGAAAGATACATGTGAAAGATATGTGTACTTACTTTCTTTTTTTTTTTCCTTCCGCAGAATGATATCACACCATTACATGTTGCATCAAAGAGAGGAAATGCAAATATGGTCAAACTCCTGCTTGATCGAGGAGCTAAAATTGATGCCAAAACAAGGGTAAGCTTAAGTGTGAATGCTGTGAATGGCTGTGGAATCACAGAATCATCCAGATTGGAAAAGACCCTTGGGATCATCGTGTCCAACCATTAACCCTACTCGCAAGTTCACCCCTAGACCATAATAGAATTCTTGCCCCTGACCTGTTAGTTGTCATACAAGCTTAAATCATTCACCTTCCTGGCAGGCTACCATAGCTGCAGTGCAATTCTTTTTTATAAAATGATTGCATTAGAATGCTAACAATTTATATCTGTTAAAGCAGTGTATGAAACACCAGGGATGGCAAATTTGGCTCGGAACCAACAATTTTCTGTGTTCTCTGTAGAGCGTTTAATTAGGAGCTGCTTGTAGCTACTTAGGGGTAAAGGTGAGTGTACAGGAAAAAACTAAAAAACAGGATTCCGATTCAAATATTTCAGAATTGGAATGCAAGAAGAGTAACTCAGAACTGCAGTGTGTGTTTGCCTTTCACTATCCACAGGGCAGTGTCCCAGAGCACGATGTTACTGATGAATCTCATGCAGCTCAGCCTCTGTCTGAGCGAGTACTTAGGTGCTGGCTTGGATTTGTCAGCAAATGTGCCGGGCGTGGTGACGATTTCATCAGGTTGACTCCTAACTCTGTCCTCTGAGTGCCTTGGAAGCTCAATGCCTATGGTAATATCTAATTGCTGTAGTTAAACCCCATCAAACCAGTTTAGGGAGATTTTATTTATTCACACGGTGATGAAAAAGGGAAGGAAAATGTTCAAATGTGCGGAAGTTAACATAGAACTAGTGGTGCTGTTGGATGTCACGGCAGTCTTTGCAATGTGCTCCTGTGCACAGGTAACCTTCGGGAGCTGTGCCTGTAACTTTTTGATATCTGCATTTTCTTGAAATATTAGCTTATCACCCATCGATCTTCCATTTTTTATTGTTCTGCATAATTCCTACCAGAATGATTCTGAAGAAAACAAAGTTATAACCTAAGAATGTTTTTTTTCTACAGTTATTACTGTATCCACAGGTTTCTTTTTGTTTTTCCAGTGTTTCAGCAGTCTCTGAAATTTCCTACAGTGCTTGTAGAGGCACATTTGTAGTTTTTATTTCTGTGGCAAATTCAGAAACTGGATCAATTTATTTTGTCGTTTCTTTACTCTCTCCACATGTTTTCCTTTAGTTCTTCTTTTTTACCTTTAGAAGACACTCATGACTTCTTTGTAAAATGTTACTGTTTTTTCTAATTGGAGAATATGGAAGGGATGACTTTGCATGGATAACGTGATCAGTGGGTATAATTCCTGATTTAAAATACCGACCTGCTATGTGTTACATGGAGGCTGCCAGGCTGAGGGTGTGGGCCTACCCATGTGGTGGGGAGGGCCATGTTTTGGTGATGTGCCAGATGTTCATACCTCTCTACAAGCATTTGTGTGGCCCACTGTAGCCAAAACATCAGGGGCCACTACTTTAAGTGGTTGGAATCCAACTTGTTCTTTTCTTTTAGTTACGAGAATTCATGATCCACTTCATTTTCTGTATCACAGGCTCCAGGGTCAGACATTAGGATAATTTATCTAACTAAAAATACAGACTGGGATGGAAACAGGATCCAGGAAGAGGGCAGCAGCATCAACAGCTCCTGAGTCTGGCAGGGCTCCCAAGGGAGGCAAAAGGCAGTGAATGAGTGTGATTCACAAAGTGGTGATTTGTTTTTTCTGACTTCCCTCAAAGATTGCCTGCTTCCCCAAGCACCCATCCTCTCTGTAACCAGAAGGGGTTTGCATAACTTTTTCTGCTTTTGCTGTACATGTGTCACTCATCGTTGCCCTTCTCTGGCATTACCAGAGGCATCATTTTTTGGCAGTTAGTGACTAAGTGGAAGTTTTGCTCCGGGCAGCACTGACTCATCCTGGCAAGAGTTTACCAGCCTGGGGTCTGGGCAGCGTGTGCCTCTGTTGAGGAGACTCACTGAACTGAGCAGACAGCTGCATGATTGAGAAAAGAGAAGAGTATCACTGGTGTAGATCAGGAAAGATTTGTAAATCAATAGGTGAAGAAATAGAAAGCTGAGATTAATCATAGAATCGTAGGATTGTAGAATGGCCTGGGCTGGAAAGGACCTTAGAGATCATTTAATCCATTCATGTGCTGCTAGATGAAAAAAAAGACATTGTTCCAGGAGTGTCTGCCTGGATCTTATGTTCAGTATTGAAGATTAATTGCTATGAAGTGTTATAGCACATGTTCTGGCTAAATCTCTCTTGTTATTCCTACCTGACCCAATATTATTTTCCAAGGCAGAGCAATTGAGGTATGCAACCTTGCAGTAGTTCATTTTTTTAAGCAACATTATTTTTGTTTTAATGTCCGAGACATAGAATGGCCTTACAAAAATACAGGATGACAAAAGCTTCAGTCATATGCTTTTGCCATAGCATCACCACTACTGACTATACTGAAAGGCAAAGAAAAGCCAAGGCTGTCTTTTCTGATACACGTGTCAAGTCACGCTTATCAGCTGGGTTCTCAGCCTTGTGGTGTTCTGTGAGGGGCAGGTGCGGGTGCTAAACACACACACAGCTCAATAAACAGATGGAATTTACACGTAAAAATACATGTGAGACCTCTCCTTTCTTTCTTTCTTATTTTTAAAAAAAGAGATGAGCAGAATTTTTATGGATAACAGAGGAGTAGAATACTTTTTGTTTAGTTAAAATAGGTGTTGTCTTGAATCCTATGATATTATTTAATGCAAATGACTGGTTATAGAACACAAAATACCTCCTTAAAGGTGAATTGCAAAGGTTCTTTACCCATATGAAAGCACAAAAATTCTTCAAAATTGCTTGTTTCTCATGCTCAGAGGCAGAAATTGCGAGGCACCTGTTTCTCCTGTATCAGGTCTGTAATTCATCTTTGAATGAGTATGCAGAAGATCCCGTTTTGTATTGTTGACCAAACACTAACAGGGCCAGAATTTGCTGCTCTGACTCTTAGATGTGTCAGACTTAGCTGTTCAGCTTTCATATTGTGGTCTGTTCCTGCATTCTCTGTATGGGGTACTCAAGATACGCCCCACATAATCTCTATTTTTATTTTCCACAAACATACCAATTTTATAGAAAGTTCATATAAAGCCCTTCCTGAATATTAAGTAAGTTAGGGTAAGGATTTCTTTTCCTTAGTCATTTCTGTGTGCATTTGCTGCTGGCAGATGGTCCTGGAAACTGCAGTATTGAAGTACTGCACAAAAGATTAACATGAAGGACTAAATCTTTATCCTGTTTAAATTGTTGTAAAACTCATCCGTGGACTCCCAGTTTCTCTTTATTTATTAGGACTAGGATTGGATGAGCACCATCAATATTCTTGGACACCCACAAACCGTAGTTAGGAGTTAGTGTGTGAGCTATGAGGTTATTTCTAAAAGTGACCTTACAACTATTTTGAGCCTCCGCCATCTCTTTTTTTTTTCCTTTTAGCTCATGCTTATGTAGCGTTGTTTACTTTAACCAGCTGTTTATCTCCTCTCTGTCGTTTTTTCAGTGTGAGATGTCTAGCAGCTGATACTTGGGGTTTTGTACTGAATTCTTAAGGGTACTCCTCAAGAGCTATGTGCTGCTTTCATCCATCCAGGGCAGCTTTTATCATTCAGGTTTTTAACTAACATTCTAAGCAAAGAGCTATTAATGCCTCATGTACAATGTTTACTGAATGTTGCCCTAATTACTTCTTCTCTGTCTTCCAGAAAAGACTTGAAAAAATGAGGTTTAATTGGAGAGGTTGATTAAATTAGCTTGATTTGCTTTGGCTGTCTAATACTGTATATGCCACAGTGAATTTGTGTGTGAAGCAGGCAGCAAGTAAGTTTTTGCCTGAATTAACAATAAGTGTTTATAATCTTCATTCTACTGATTTTGCAGCTAAATAAGAGGCCAGCACTCATATTTGCATGAAAACATGTGGGATATGCTCTTCCAAGATGCATCAGATCATACATAAGCTGTTTCAGAAAAGCCACATGTATTAAAATATAAAATAACTACAAGAATAACACTGACTTGGTACTCTTAAGTGCGTGTCGCATGTGTAGGAAGAACAAACCTCATTTGTGCCCTGTTGTATGTAAGGGGCGATCTGCAGTAGTGGCAATGACAAATGCAGGAGGCTTGGAGCATGGAGGCACTGTGAAACAGAGAGACTCACCAGGCAGCGATGGGGGTGATAAACGCCAGAGGCAGCAGTAATCGCTTCCGTGGGGAGAACTTCTGCCCTTGGCTCAGGGGGGTGGAGGGCCATCACACTCCTGCCAAGACCAGGCACCCAGGCACCACTGACAAGCTCTTGCTGAATATTTGCGTCACAGCAAAGCTTTTACTGGGTGTTGTGTTTAATTTCATTGTTCATAGACTGGGTTAGTAGCTGATGCTTGCTGATGAGAGTTGTGGTAGTGAGGCTACCATGGATTTGGAGTACAGCCCAGAGAATCCCATTATGCCAGTGAAATCGTGGGTGAGCATGAGCAGGGACGGGGTGGCTGGCCAGCACAGAGAGGCTGGTCTGTGCTGTCCCATACTGCCCAGGGGTCCCTCCTTACGGTTCAGAGGATGGCCACAAGGGTGATCAAAAGGCTGGAGCACCTCTCCTACGAAGACAGGCCCAGAGTAGCCCCAGAGTTGGAGGTGTTCAACCTGGAGACGAGAAGGCTCTGGGGAGACTTATAGTGGACTTCCAGTACCTGAAGGGGCTACAGGAAAGCTGGAGAGGGACAGGAGGAGGGGTAAAGGTTTTAAACCAGAGCAGGATAGATTTAGATTAGATGTTAGGAAGAAGTTCTTTACTATGAGGGTAGCGAGACACTGGTTCCAGTGTCTCACCACCCAGGGAAGTTCAGGTTGCCCCGGTAAGTTGTGGAAGCCCCATCCCTGGAACTGTTCAACATCAGGTTGGATGAGCACTTGAGCAACCTGCTCTAGTGGGAGGTGTCTCTGCCCATGTGTTGTGGTGTTGGAACTAGATGATCTTTAAGGCCCTTTCCAACTCAAACCATTCTGTGATTCTATGTGGTGGCAGGGAAACACGCTACAGCAGGGAGGCTCAACTGCCTGCACCATCATTTGCTACCCTCAAGCCAGTTGTGACCCCAGTGTAACAACATCAGGGAGCTACACAGGTATCCAAGCCTCAACAAGGACCAGAAACAATGCTTGGATCTCCTTTATTTGAGGAGTGTGTGTGTGTGTGTGTGTGTGTGTTTGGAATAAAAGCTACAGAAAGAGCCAGAGATGGGCATACAGTCCTTATGGAAAGCTTTTGCCTAAGCAGAACTCCTGCCTTTGCTGGAGCTGCTCTCAGGCTCTCTGGAGGGATAGATAATGCAGATGATATGATTTATCATGTCAGCGCATACTTAGAGAGTCCTTAATCTGCAGATTATTGTCATAATTGTTTGTAATGGTTTTTCTGAGCCATTGCAGACTATCATATTAAGACAAGTTTGCTTCCTTAATACATGTAATATATTTTACGCTTCACACGGTATAGTCTGTATGAACAGTAAATAAGCAACTAGAAAATCTCCTGACAAAATCAGTGAAGTCTTGCTGAGTTTAGAGCAGTCTCTCCTAATCTCAGATTCTGTTTTTTAAAACAAAATCTTTTTGTAATCTGTGTTTCACATTGCCTCTGCATATTGCTTCGGGTGATTTTTGTGCCATATAGCAATTAACCAAACCAGGTGAATAGATGGTGTCTTTTCGAAATAAAAAAAAAAGATCTCTGCAGCTAAATGAGCTGTGTTCAGATGTATTTGCTTTTTACAGTGGGAGTCCTGTCATCATCTTAACAATGCAACTGTCCCAACAAGCACCTACATTGCATTGTCATGTTGTGTCACACCATGTGATGCATCTGGTGGTACTGGTGGTAGTGACTGCGATGTAGAATAGACTGAGCTGTAGCTGGCCAAGCACGACTGCCTGCTGCCTCTTGTGCCACAGGGACCTTGTCAGCCGTAGGTGCAAGCTGGGGCGGGGGCAGCCGCTGTGACAGTTTGGGGAACTGTGCTCCAGGGAGCTCTGAAGTAGTTTTTAAGGGTCTAGTCTAGTGCACGAAGATGATCAAAAGTGTCTCGTTCTCTGCGAGCTTGGTATACAAGACCCATGGTACATTGGTGAGATGGGTTGGGGGGTTCCCTAACTTTTGGGTTTGTGCCTGATCTCCTTGAGTATCTTTCTTTGATGAGCCTGGAGAATATGATAATTATATGAAGTAAAAAGAGTGAATAATCTAATGTACATGATCTTCAGCTCCTGCCTACAGGTCTCTGGTTACCTGTCCTTGCAGGGTTTTATTTTCCTTCCTGTACATGTTCTTTTGTGTGGACAATAGTTTTATGTTAGTTGTATGTGTTCTGCACAGCACTTGATATGCCCTTGCCTGTGGAAGCTACTGGTATGGGAAATATGCTTTACCTTTTTTAAACACTTGTGAAACTACAGCAAAACATATGCAACTCATCTGATAAATGCACCATTCATGGGATTTGATATCTTTTCTCTTTGTCTTTGCTTACATATTTTGAGCAATTCATCTTTATTTTGTGTAATATGATTTTAACAAGATGCCCTTCCGTGTACTTCGTGGGCTAAAATAACACAAAGAAGAATCAATGGCATCACCTCAAGTAAGAACATAGTGGACCAAACTGTTCGACTTGAATGAGTCCTTGAGTCCTGATCAAGTTAGGTCTGAACCAAAATCTTTTCATCATCTACATCAAAAACATATGCCTTATTTTAAGTATAAGAACATACACAATGGAAACCATGCAAGTTTTAGATGAGACTAGCAGAAAAAAGTTAATCACAACAATTTCTGTCTGCTATCTTTCATAGGTTTGTTAGGAGAGGGCAAAACAGTAGAAGCAGGAGAATGTTAGGCTGTCTGAATCGCTACGTCCCTCTTGCTTTCTACACTTTGAAGGCCTTAAGATGATGTTCTAGTAGAGTGTAATAGTTTAGGAATTATCAAAAATATTGTAATTATGTCTAAGGAGGTATGTTAATAGTACGTGCTACCATACAGAAACAGGCAGAGAAGGGAATGCAGATGTATGAATTAGTCCTGGATGTGTGAGAAGAATTTTCAGATAACTCTTTTTATAAAAATGATGTGACATACATATTTTAGACAATACCACATGTATGTTTTTAATAGTGCTGGAAGACACTGGAAGAAGGTCCCTTCCGTTATGACTTGTATTTGGAAAACTAAAAAATATTTATCTTTCTTCTTTATTAGTTTCAACCTTCCTTATAAAGGCTCCTTCTGACATATTTAGTGAAAAAACAATATTGTTGTCGCGTGGCAGTAACTCCTGCATATTTCTTTTGCTTGTAATAAATCAACTGTTTGCTCTTACTATTTCTGAAAACAGTATTTTTTCTTCCTTTTTTTCCTTAAAATTATGACACTTCTATTTGTAACAAACACTATACCATACAGCATTGAAAAACTCCATGTGGCTTTATTCACAGTTACTCAAGGGGTATGTGTTGTCTTTCATCATAGCACTCATGTACAGCGGGTTACCTGACCATTGTGAACAGGGTGCAGGCCAAAGAATAATCAAAGTAGTTTGGAATAGCTCTATTAATGTTAAAAAGAGTCTTCCTCTTATTTAAGGACTCTATTCCTAAGATGATGATAACTACTAATAAGCAAGCTATTCTAAAAGAGATATTGACAGTACGACTTTGCTCTAGACCAATCATTCATCTGGAAGTCCTACAGTTATGGTCTATACAACAAGGGACAGAATTTAATCCAGCTATTTTTATCACCTGGGGTTAAGATGGTTTTCTCATCTGCTATACACCTATGAAAATCAGTGTAATAAAAAATAATATGAGTAGGAAAGAGTTGTTTGGCTTTTTTTTTCTCTCAGACAAAAGGACTGTCTATTGACTTGATGCCTACTGAGAAACAGAAGTCCCAGTTTTCTCAAAGGAATGCAGGCAAAAAGTAGCAGAAGTGCAGTCTCACCTTTTTCTTATATGTACATTTAGCACTTTACTGCATGTACAGGCCTGGTAGTAGCCCACTGCACAAGCACCAATTTGCTAGGACTATTTACATGTTTAGAAAATCAGAGCCAAAATGTCCTCTGTCCGTTTGAATGAATGGGTTCAGCTGTTAAGTTGCATAAGAGCAGCATCCTGCAGGAATTAATTAGTTTCCTAGGACGTTGTAGGTCTTTATAAAAATGCACAAGATTTTACTGTGTATGAAACTAATCCATTATAATGCTTGTGATCCACAGGATGGGTTGACCCCCCTCCACTGTGGAGCCAGGAGTGGCCATGAACAGGTTGTAGAAATGTTGCTGGATCGTGGTGCCCCTATTCTTTCCAAAACCAAGGTAATTTGTACTGTTTTCTGCTGAGATAGTACTTTTAATTATTTTTTTAATGTAATTCTGCATGTCTCATGTATTTAAGGGTTTGACAATAACTTTCCTATTTCAGAGCTATTTAAAGTAACTGTGTGGGAGATCTCCAAAGTGAATGCCGTATGTAGCACACGTCTGCATATGTAAAATGTGTTAAATCGAGATACACAAGAAAAGGTTTCTGTGCCAACTAAAAAGGCATGTATGGTAACCCTATCCCTCAAAATTTCTATAGCTGAAGGTTTCTGTATCTATCCTGGAATAACTACACAGTGATTACATTGTATCTTCAGTTTGCACCAAATTACCCTAAGGCTAGAGTAGAGATACAAGATAAAAATAGAGCCATGTCTCTTTGCAAAGACAGCTCATATTTCCTTAGGGCTTAGCCTGATTACCAGCTTCTCCACTTTCTCTCTACAATTTATCATGCAAAATTCTTCATGGGAATTTCAAATTACCTGCGCCAGGGTACGCAGATTGCTTTAGTCCCAAGGGTTGGCGTCCAAACACACGGTTGCCAGAACTCTTCTGGTGGTGGTCTCTGCTGTGCTGTTTTTGCTGATTTTAAATCTCAGTGCAACAGCCTGCTTGGTAGCACCACTACAGTCCATGGCTTTCCCTTTCAGGGTTGACATTTGGGTTTGTGCAGTTTGTTGAGGTTCTTTCCCAAGATAACCTTCCACTACATGTTTACTCTCAGTCTGTAAGCAAAGTATTTTGAACACCATTTCTTGTTTCCTTCTGTTATGCCTTTTCTCTCTTCTGTCATCCTGTTCTGTCTCAACACCCTTCTATATTCTGCTTTTCTCCTCCCTTTTCTATATTTTCTTGTGGTGTTTTTTTTCCTTTACTGGAATATATTTAGCATTTGTTTGGGGAGGTTTGCACTAGCTTTCCTCAGCTCAGTGAGTCACTGGTAAGTGCTGTCATGGGTAATCTGACAGACAGATCCACCCATCCTCTGCATGTGGAGTTTCCATGGACTCCCACAGCCCTGACTTGCAAACTTCACAAGCAGGGGGAGACAGCTGGGGCTGCCTAGGAGACACTTGGGGCATGTCTCCATGCTGCTGCCGCTCCCAGAGTGTAGAGCTCATATACCAGCAAGTAAGGCACTTCCACGCTCTGTAGTTCAATTAATTACTTAAAGAAAAAACAAACAAACCCAAAACATTAACCCTATTGCTTTGATTTCCACCATCATAAATGAGAACTACATTTCTTTGTTACACAGATTTCATGTTGTCGAGTGTTATCCTTAAACTTAACTTGCTGTTCAAGGCCTTGGGGATTTTGAATTTGTTCCTTTTTCTGAGGAGATTCACACAGCCTGGTCCAGGGTTCACTAGCCAAAATCAGGCAGGTGAGAACATAGGATAGTGGGTCTGAAATAGCCCAAGGCTGAAAGACCTGCTTTGGGCATTGACCTGCAGAGGCTTATATAAACACCTTCAGCAAAATGGGAGCTTCCTCTCTGAAAGCGTGAAAACTATGTTACCTGTTAAAGAGTAAACAGAAGAAAGAGCAGCGCTTTCTGAGTTTTCCCCTGATGCATTAGTTCTACTGCTGTCAGAAGGTAAGCTGAGAAGGAGTGATACTTCTGAATGACATAAATTAATGCATTCCCTTGGCACTAACTTAGACTACTGCCCTCTGCATTAAGTAAGTGGCTCCATTGTCTTCAAATAAATTCAGAATGTTAGTGGAAATATGGCACATCTCTGAAAGAATTTGAACTGCACAAAGTTTTCTCATGTCATATAAAAACTTAGAAGAACAACCAGACTGCTGTTTGATAGCTATTTCCTGCTAGAGGATTTTTAGTATAGTGCTAACACTTTTTCGCACTAGAATAACCTTAGATTTATTTTCAGGGTTAGCAGTGACCTAATGGATTATCTTGGGGGGGGGGGGTACAAAAGGAAAGACAAATTCTGATTTTGAGTATACCAATGATTTTCTTTGTGACAAATGGCATCTCTGTGTAGCGATGTCCGTCTTTATTAATTATTGTTGTTCCAGGCTTGCTTTGCTCTTTTCCCTTTTCTTCTGTTTTCTTATCTTTTTTTTTATTATTATTTTTTGCCCAGCACTAATGGCACTTTCCCTGATTAAAGTCCTTTGACATAGCTACAAAATAAGCTATGTTTCACTGATAATTTTATGTTTGCCCAGTCAGGCATTTGGTCTGTTTGACCTCTGTGGTCCTCTTCTGGTTTTGGGGTTTTTTTTTGCCTTGCTTTCGTTTGTATTTTTTTTTAGGCTAATATATGGCTGTCTTTGATTGCTCTTGAATTTCTTCACCTTTTAATATCTTCTCAGCAATCTTCATAAAAGCAATATTATAACAGTATTTGTTTAGTGGCTCCCTCATTTCTTATGGTCATTCGTGGATTGTCTCTCACAACATGAGTATGGAAAAGGAGAATGTAGTTCTATACAATATTCTTCTGCTAAAAGCAGGAAGACAAGAGGCGTTGAAACTCATATAAGATTGCAGAGTATCTTCTACTGCAACAGAATTTATAGCAAGCCTGGTTTAGGTCATAACAAAAGACAGTATTCCAATGATGTTTTGAATCACCAACTATTTTGACATTGTCTTGCCTCTTGCTCTTGTGTGTCAAGTCTGACTGTTGCTGTACTTTTCTCATCCAGACAGAATTTTGTGAAGAAGTCCCATGTCATCTTCTCAATTTATTACTCCATTAATAAGTGTGGTTTATTGGCTGTTGTCGTGAAGAATGTCACTTTTCACCTGAAGAATCTTTCTTTTAAAAATGGAACAGAACAATGTATAAAGTTTCACAGTTTTTTATGGTTGCCTAAAAGGCATTATCAGTTATAAACTGTTGTCAGGAGGGCTTGATGTCTGAGAGAAATTAATTTTTTTATTCTACTGTTTAACTACACTAGAAGGCAGTGAAAACCTTTAAAATGCATTGCTAGTATCAAGCTTCCATACAGATAATTGCTATAATAGCCTTTGGGAATGGAAGAGAGGGTTATCCAAGCCAACATGAATCACAAGTGAGATGCCCAAGAGACAATCTTACTTGAAAGATATAACTGTGTCCAAGAATATCTGCTTCTCAGCATGGAATGTAAACTGCTTTTGAAGTCTGACCTGTTTGCTTTCACCATCCTTCTTCCATGTCGCTTTTTAAAATTATTTCACTGTGTGTTTCCACCTTCGTTTTGAATGTTTGTCGTTGCTGTTATGATATGGCCATGGGAAGGGAGAAGAGAGGAATCGCCTGGCTCAGAAAGGCCAAGATCTCAGCTGGTTTTACATTGCTGCTTTGCCTTTGCGAACTGTGGTCACTTGAGGGCACTGCATCTGTGAGCAAAAGGTTCGGTTTCTTCGTGATGACAAACACAGCGTACTCTCAGTCATTTATAGACTACGTACTATTGTGTGTTAACAGAATAGCTCCTGCATTTGAATGTAATTTTGGCATTAGAAGGACCAAGGTGGTTTTGGTTTGTTTTTTTAAAAAAGAAAATAAAAATGTTAGAAGGTGTATTGAGGCTTATTTAAGGAGCTTATGTACCTCTGCTAACAAGACTTCTTTCAATCTGACATATTTTTTAATTTTTTGTCATGAAATAGGGGCAGACCTTTAAAGTTCTGAGTATTATTTCTCTCATGTTTTTACTTTGTAAATGCAATTTATGTTGACAGCTTGTTGATTAACTCTTACAAGCAGAGCAAGAAACAATTGTTGGTACAGGTTTTGTTCCTAAACATGAATCTCTCTCAGGTGTTTCCCTCATGAAACAGAGCTTTACCACTGCCACTGACAGGTCATGTCATGGTGGTCTTATTCAGATATTTTTAGCTCAGTTGCATTTGAAACTTTCACTGTTATACCAATGTCGTCTGGGAAGAATGGTCTCCACAGGTGTGTGATGCAGTGTAAGGTGTATGTACAACCCAAATTCAGGAAAACGCTAGTGGAGGGATGAGAGGAGCTTGTAGTGAATACTGGATGATGCTATGACCTGCTCTCGTAGGCCTGGTATATGCAGGCTATGTTATAGTGATGAGTTTAATGCAGCTTTTAAAACCATTAGATTTCCTGCTTAGGATATTAATAATAACAAAATGCTGTTCTTTACATAACTCACCTAACTTCAGCAACTGTGTTTAGAGCATCACTGGTATGGCATGACTGGTTTTTTTTAATGTAGAGCTGCCTACAAACCCTAACCAAACAGACTCTAATTCCACGTGTCTTTTGCCAGAGTAAGAACCCTTATTGCTACACTGAACGTGCTAAGTTTATTTTGGGTGCTCTCTGGGCTTGTAAAATTCTTCATACAACAAATGCTCTGAGAACAAGGCGGAGGCGTTTAATCTCTCCTCTAACCCATTGGTATTGGGTCTCTTTTGTTCGCAGAATGGTTTGTCTCCGTTGCACATGGCAACGCAAGGAGATCATCTAAATTGTGTTCAGCTTCTGATTCAGCACAACGTGCCTGTAGATGACGTCACTAATGACTATCTGACTGCGCTGCATGTTGCCGCCCACTGTGGCCACTACAAAGTTGCCAAGGTTCTCTTGGACAAGAAAGCTAATCCCAATGCCAAAGCACTGGTGAGTACACAGTGGGTTACTATTCACAGCTAAACATTCTTCCAAAGTTGTAGTGAGACTTCTTTGAGAGTTATTTTCTGCCTGCTGATGGCTGACAGTTGAATTGTATTGCTACAGCCCAAGAGAGAATGCTCAAGGTTCGGTGTTAATAATGTGTTGTGCAATCAGAGCAGACTTTTGCTTACGGATGGTCAACAGTGATTTATTACTTTCTAGTGTAACTAGAGCAGTTTTGCCTCCTCGTAGCTTGTTATGATTCTGAATAGATGAAGCAGCTGCAGATGTAACTGCTGTAGGTTTTTGGTACGGAGAGAATTCTTATTTGCTAAATGTTTGTAAAGAGAACAATAATCAAAGAGAAAATAATCAAAGAGGAATAAAGAGAAAACAATCAGCAATGTTTAAAACTGAGAGAATTTTTATTAGCTCTCAAGGATGTGAAACAGTAAAAAGTAGAAGTTAGTTACATAATGAATATTTGTGGTATTTTGTAGTTATGTCAATGGAGTCATAGATCTTTCTACCTTAAAAACAACTTCAGCAACAAAATCTGTTAGGGTAGTTAAACTGCATACAGACTGAATGCGCTAGTGAATTTTGTTTAAAATTATACTTGCAATCTCTTGTTTTTAAAATGTCTTTTTGATTTGTTCTTCAGTAACTGTTCAGAACAAATTTAAGTTCTGACACTAATTGGATTGACTGTCAGTTTCACAGCCTGATGCTACTATCTCATTTGATTTCTGAAATATTATGTGAACTCCTGAAACTCTGACAAGCCAGGTGGGATTGACTCTCTTGAAAACAGCAGAGGCTGCATAGATTTCTTTCTCCCAGCCCCTCTGTTTTTTGTGTCAGATCAACCTGTCTTCAGGTGTCTTTGATCAAGGTATTACATTACATAGGTTTTATTCACTATAGGCAGCAAAGGGGGAAACTCCTAAGCCTATAATATTTATTTTTGCCTTCTGAAATAAATCATGATCAGGTTCAGCTTGTCAGAGTTGCTGAATCTCATTGGTCTGGTAACCTAGCCACAAATTTTGTTTTCCTAAATCTTTTAGTGTTTCCTTTTATTCTGTCCTGATCCCCAGTCAGGATCATTAAGTAGAAGGAGCCTGAAACACAGTTCTCTGAAACTCATCTGAGCTCACTCTGGACATTGTCCACTGCTAAGGAGAGAGTTGGGAGCTGCTCCCTTAACTGGAATAGACAAGCGCACTGACCTCATGTTACAAAAGCATATGATAGTAAACTACGTGGCAGGTGAAAAAGCTAATTTTGATCAGATCGGAGAGAACAGTTCTGTCAGCTGTTTTCAGAGTTGTTCTACAAAGGCGTTTTTGATGAGTATACAGAGCGGCATCAGCATTCAGTGCGCTATTATTGTACCAGTCGTGGATGCTCTGGGCAGCTTATTTTCCTGCTTTACTTGTTTTCTCTTGTATTATCTCACACTAAATAAGATGGTAGTTTTAAGTGTTCACTCAGCTGCATGCACTTTTTTTTTTTAAAGGAAGGGAAAAATAATTGTAATTACAGTAAGCTGTCAGGCAATAAATGGGTGGGGGGGAAAAGGTAGCAAGATTGGTTTAGAAGATCCAAATGCCAGGGCTTGTAAAGTTTTTTTACCAGCAGTTCTGAAAAGTTGAAGGAAAACCAAAGCCCCCAAAAACTCCAACAACCCCTCACCCCAGTTAACAGTGAGTATACCAAGCAAAAATGGAGTTTTGATAGGTCTAGATGACCTGAGAATTTTAAAAAATATATTATTTATTAGAGTGAGCAGGATATTTCATAATTAAAATTGGTTATATGAAATACATCGTCTTCTCCTTAGAAGTTTTTTCTCTCTTTTACATGAAAAAATATAGTGAAAAGAAAAACAAATCCAAGAAGTGTTCTGTTAAAACAGTAATATTTTATGTGAGTTCCAGTTTTGCTTTTTAATGATGTTTCCAGTATCAAAAAGTATGTAATTTCTCACTTACAGAATGGTTTCACACCTCTTCACATTGCCTGCAAGAAGAACAGAATAAAAGTAATGGAACTTCTTCTGAAGCACGGTGCATCAATTCAAGCTGTGACTGAGGTATTAAAGTGGTTTTCTCACATTTGTTTTTGTTTTTTCTATAAAATTAATTGTAATTATATTGATTAATATTTTAATGTTTCTGAAGGAGCATGTACCAATCAACTCAATTTTTTTCAGCTAAGTATCATCAAATAATAAAACTGAATAATAAAGTCAGTTGCCTTAGTGGATCACAACACCCAAACAGCTGATACAGTTTGGGAATACAGTGGGAACAACAATTTAAATTTAAATAAAGATCTATTGTACAGGCCAATTTTGGCCTGTAATTTAATATACTGAAGATGAAAATTGTCCGGTTACAGATAGAATACTGGGGTGAAGGCTGTGCTTCCCTCAAGTCCTGTTTTAAAAGGTGGTTTAATTCAGACCTTGTTTTGGCTTTCCACACAGAAGTTGTATGCACCCGCAATCATGTGTTGTCACAAATCAGTTAGACAGAAGTCAATATGCTATTACTTCAGTCAGGATGAGATAGTCTACACCCAGTTATTGGCACAGTTTAGAGATTAATTAAGTACCTATGGAAAATTTGGATTGTCTACATGTGTATATATTTTCTACTAAGTTAGGAGGAAAGGTCACATATATAAATGTGTGAGAAGAAGCCAGATTAGAAAACAATAAAGAATCCCATTTATTAAACAAAATACAGTGGGGAACAGTTCATCTCCTCAAAATGGAGTTTCATTTTTTCAAGATGATCTTTAAGGTCCCTTCCATCCCTGACAATTCTGTGATTCTATGATTCTGTGATTTGATGCGTGGGCTTTTGTTCTAATTACTCAGAAGCAAACCATACAGCTCCTGGCTTTAGAGAGAGACGATGGAGCCTGCCCTTGCCACAGCTCACGTATCTCCAGACTAGTTTTTGAAATCTGTAGGGGTTCTAGATGCAGCTTTCAAAGTCTTAATTTAAAGTCATGTTAGCAAATTGACGAGAAGCACTAAGAGAATCTTAACAGAAAAGATATGATGTCTGTCCACTGTGTTAATCAATCGATGTGGAAGTAGAAAAACTATCTATTCGATTTTATCTCCTTTAAATGCAAAGAATTAAGAGAATGAAAGCAACAGCAACTCTTAAGTACACTGTCTTGTGCGAGTGAACCAGGCTAGTGGTCTGATGTGTACCCTCTGAATTGCATTTTCAAGCCAAAACTTTCCAAAAGCAAGAGCTCTTCCTTTATTTCCTGTTACTGCCACACCGTGATCTCACATGATCTCAAAACACGTCTGACTGCATTTGTTGAGTTTCATCACGGTACTTCACTGCAGGGCTCTACCTTCCTCCCTGCCTCTTTCCCTGGCTGCCGGTATGGTAACAGCCTTTCAAGGCAGGATTAGGAGTTGGTACTCAGCACCCATCTGTGAGCTACTGTTTGTCTAGTCGGAAAGAAAGTTTCTATCTGTCTGTCAAAGCAAATTGACCAGAAAGCTTCAGAGTATTCCTCACCAAAGAAATCTGAGAGCAAGCATTTGTTGTGAGATAGAAATGCAACAAAAGGAAACAGTACCAAATGTCACAAATAGTTATTGTATACAAACTATATATTCAAGGTAATGCTTATTACTTTTTTCTATGGTAAATTCTGTTTCCATGTGGGTTCCATATTTAAATTGTAGATATTGCACCTTTTTTTTGTCTTCAGGCTTGAAATCCTGCAGTATGAATATTAGCTTTACGGTCAAAGGTGACACACATACATTGTATTTTAAAGACATTTGCTAAATTATGTGAAACAGCTCAACCAGTTATTCCATCTTGCTGCTCGTGTTTGCTGTTCTGCATGTGAAAGGAACACAAGTGTTTTTTCCTCAGCTTTACCCTCCCACACTTCTATGGGGAAGCTGCCTCAGTCAGGGGATTTCCAGAGGTCCACTGAGCTTTCTTCTCTTGGTAGCAAAACCCTCTTCAGCAGCCTCTGGCTGACTGTTGGTACAGCTGTGCAGAAGCAGCTGTGAAGAGGCTTTAGGGTAATTCTACATGGAGAAATACTAACTATTGATTGGATTTCTAAAGCAAAATCCTTGAGGTCATGTCCTGCTAAATAACTGCTCCCTTTTTTCCCTCACTTTCATCATCCCTCTCTTTCTCTCCAGTTGATCTGTTGTATCTTGTGTAAGGGCAGTGGTGCAGATTTGTGATAGTGATGGTGCCACAAGGTCCTGAGGGAAATGGAAATTCTCTTTAGCCTGTGTCATTTGTGTCTGTGCCTCTCTGGCTTGATGCCACAGTTCCGAATTCCCTTTCTTTTGGAGAAACAGTGGGGATGGAGCTCACCACTAAGTTCAATAGACTTTTTTGTTCATCCAAAAGCAACTGGATTTGGTGGGGACAATGGATGCTGCATCTTTTTTGCATTAGCTGAATGTTCCAGAAAGTCTTATCTTTGTGCTGGGAATGTTTCTACCCTTTTCCTGTTTTTGGGGGTGGGTTTTTTTGGTTGTTTCTTTTCTTCTTTTCTGGTCTAAAATAATAATTAATAAAAACTTACGGAAGAAATCTTGCTTAGCTATAGTTGATTTTAGTTGATGAAGAGTTGCTGCATTCCTAGAATGTTTTTATTTTTGCTCATGAATCATACTCATAGTTGTTTCCAATTCTGTGTGTCCTTTAGTTTAAGCGTGCGTATATGTTTTTGAGAAGATCCTCTCAGAACAGCGAGCGTTTGGGTTTACTTACTTTAGAACAACTTATTTTCCCCCTATGACGTTCTTGTAAAGGAATGTGGAAGTAAGCATTTCAGTTTGATTTTGGTTTGCTTTTCAGTCGGGCCTCACTCCAATCCATGTTGCTGCCTTTATGGGACATGTAAATATTGTATCGCAGCTAATGCATCATGGAGCATCACCCAACACTACCAACGTCGTGAGTAACAAGTTTTCTTTCAGCAGAGTGGGACGGTGAATACATTGTAATGTCTGGGAGCAGCACTGCTGGGAGGTGCCTGATCCTGGTGTTCATCCACATCCATATCATCCACCATCCACCTCCAGAGCAGGGGTGGCTCCCACTGGAGTCGTGGGAAAGTGCCGAGTCCTACTGGAGAGATGCTTGACAGGTCGAGGAAACCTCAGAAGAGGCTGACCTTAAGCAGATTCTCTTCTCTTTATTTTCTGAACTAAAGAATGAGAACATACTGTAGCTTCCCGTATGTAATTTTTGAGATGTGTACTTGACTGTTGAGCACTGTTTTCCCAGGACCCCGGGGGGCTACCATGTAAGGAAAGTTCTGCTGTTACCAACAGATTGCAGCAGATTGTCGGGACATGTTGCCTGTGTCCGTACAGCCGTACCAGTGGGCTTTTCTACTGGATGTGCACTGTGCGCCCCAAGGCTTCCAGGGCATGTGTAAAAAGTGAAGTCATGGTTAGATGGATATCGGAAAGTTGGGAAATGGGAGGAAAATAGAAACTTGTCCATCTCTCTAACAGTTCGGTCTCAAGATTTCTCTTTCACCTTCCACACAGAGGTGCAGTTAGAAGACAGTCTTTTATTAAAGTCTTCATCTGCTAATTTGATTAGATTATATAAAAATAAAACACCATTTGTAAATTAGCAAGTGCTGGTACTTAAAGGTATTTCGATGCTCAAAAATGTAGAAAGCAGTTTCTCTCCTGGATTTTTTCTGCTTTCCTTGGGTTTGTCTTTCATTAAGCCCATGAGGCCTTAGGTGAATGTACTCAGCAATGATTTTTTTTCTCCTCTTGTTCACTTATCCAGCACTTGTCAGATAACAGATGATAGTAGAAGCATAGGGCATAGCAGGGAGAAAGCCAAGTATATGGCTATCAGAATATACCAAATCTGCATTTATTTTTTTTTTTGTTTTCCTAAATCAGACTATTCAGATGGATGTCAATTTAAAAAATGTTAGTAAGATAGTAGTAAAGACAAACATTGCACTGTCTCTTTTCAGCAAAAGACTAGTGACAAAGGCACTATTGTGTTGGGAAACTGACCCTGACATAAAGTGCTTTGTAGCATACAACAGCTAAGAGGTCAAATATTGACTTAATCTCCCATCTTGCTCACAGACAACTACTGCAGAATATTCTAGCGGAGATTATTCTGAACTGGGTCACAAGTATTTTTGAATTTATGAAACATGTTGGGGTTTGTTTTTCCTGCAGTGTGTTTCTAATGATATTTTGGTTTTGCTGCTGTGTGCTAGAGAGGAGAAACAGCACTGCACATGGCTGCCAGAGCTGGCCAAACAGAGGTCGTTCGATACCTGGTACAAAACGGAGCTCAGGTGGAGGCTAAAGCTAAGGTAAGGTCATGGTCCAGCTATAATAACCCTATATTTAACCAAGCAAGGAATCACATTCATCTTACATGTGTCTTCTGGGAAGTGAAAGGGAGATGAAGCCAAGGGCCTTGGAGTAATTGACCTCTGCTATTTTGTTATGTACTTTCTGTAGTCATGAATGATCTGTATGTAAGAGAGAACGCAGGAGATCAAGTTGATACTGTGCTTGTTCTTTTGTCAGCTTTTAATATAAAATGTGTCTGAAGAACTTTGTTTTGGGGTGATAACCATGGAAGGGGAGGAATGCCTCCAAGCTACTTTTATTTCTGCAAAACTATAAACCCGTGCCTGCTGACATCTCCTGTCATGTCCCTAAAGCCTGTATGGATTCAAAAATACTTCTGGAGAACACTTTCTCAAGTGAGGAGTCACAGTAAGGGGATGTAGTATAGGGCTGGAAAGAAGGAACAGACCCTGTAGAAACAATTGCAACCGAGGAGAAGGTATGGAGGAAGTAAAAAAGTCAAGAGCAGCCTTGATATGTTAAACATTGGGTTTTTTTCAATAGTAATTAGAAGAATACCATTTCAAAGAGATTGTAATCTGTGAATTGGCTCACAGATAAAGTTATTAATAAGAGTATCTACTTATAAGGAATTCTGGCTAAATATTTGTAGCAGATACACTTGGTATCTGCAAGCAGTCTGACAACTGAAGTGAAGCACGTGGTCTGTAAATCTCCAAAGACAGCCTTGAAAGTGAACAACGGCTCACGCTCAGAAAGTCATGCAAATATTTTCTAAGTAATTTCACGCAATGAATTAATTTGTGCAAACCACTGATGCCTGTGAACAATTTGTTATCCTAAATAACTAGTAATAGATTATACACCAGTGCTAACATCAGCCACGATAAATTTGTGGGAAACAGGCACAAACCGAAAGTATTTAAGAGCCATAAAAGCTCTCCACCAGTCAGAGGAGAATTTCCCTGCAGAGGAGCAGCATTCACATCCCCACCCTCTCTCATCCTAAACCCCAAAGTTATAAAATCAGTGTTGTAGGATGAGCATGGGTAGGTGTTTGCCTCGCAAAAAGCACACCAGAACTACTCTGCTGTGGACTGAGGGGTAGCAGTGCTCAAAAAGGTAGGAAACTTGGCAGGGAAAAAGGGGGAGAGGAAGATGCTTGAATAGATTTATGAGGAACAGGAAAAAGTAGTCACAAGGGTTTTTTTGACCATACTGTTGTGATAGTGTGCTTAAGATTGCACAACTGAGAGAGAGAAGGACAAAAGCACGGATGCAAATAATAAATAAGAAAGAAATGATCTATTATACACTCAGAACAAGGTCACAACCAAACACAGTATTTTCACTGGAGGAAAATAAATCAACAATAAGAGGGCAACTCCTATACTTAAAATTATTAAGATTCCTGTGTTCTGAACGAGCAGTGAGAAGATGACAGTGAATTTCAGTATCATACTTTATCTTCAGTTACATCCACTGTAAAGTTATCTGCAAAATATGAAACAAATTGTTCACCTGTGGAAAAGTAAAAAATAATGATACTTAATGCAAGCTATTAGGCAGTAATATGCTAACCACCTCAGGCCATCCCAAACAACTGATTGAGTTGTTAAAAGTTGCTGGGAGTCATGAAAGAGACCAAAATGTGAGGAACAGAGCTGTGTATTTATTCTAAGAAAGGTATCAAATTCAGTGGGAAAGTAAGGCAAGACTAAGAAAATTGATCATTTTATTTGCTGCTGTGGATTCTGTACCTGCCAGGAATGTCCATGTGATGCATGGACAAAGTGCAAGTTATCTATGTTGTGTGGCAAAGGGAAAGCCAGCGTGCAATATTCACTAGGTAAGAACTCAGTAGAGTTAGTGCTCGTCTGCGTTTTTGAAAAGCAACAGAATCTGAGCAAATGTTTTCTATCAAAATAAGAGCCTTAGTTTTCTTATGGAGGACTGTGTTGTCTCCTTTATGTTTAGGATGACCAAACGCCACTGCACATTTCTGCTAGACTGGGAAAAGCAGATATAGTGCAGCAGCTGCTACAGCAAGGAGCATCTCCAAATGCAGCTACGACGTCTGGCTATACGCCCCTGCATCTTGCTGCTCGAGAAGGACATGAAGATGTAGCTTCTGTTCTTTTGGATCATGGTGCATCTTTATCTATCATTACCAAGGTAAGGGAGTTGCAAAAGCAATAGCTTGAGGAGTAAAATATACAATATACCTTTACCAAGTGCCACTTGTGAATTAAATGCTGCAAGAGTCATATACGCACACAAATACTGTAAGGATGAGCCACATTTTGTTAAAAGGGTACAGATCTTCCTGCTTTTACCTCAGAGCCTAGTGTATAACGTACCACAGTGATCATATGTGCATTTTCTCGGAATGAGAGGAATGCAGGGCAGAAATTCCCGAAGGGAGTTGATAAGATGTTAGCCAGCCTTGTGTGTGGGTGTGAAGAAAGATAGGATTTGGTCTTTCGAGGGAGATCTTCCACACCTGCCAGGGCAGTTGGGAATCTGCAGACTTGCTGCCTGTACTCTGGACCATGTAAGGGGATGGAAGAAAATAGCAGTGTTTTTGTAGATCAGAGACAAACCTTACCCTGAAAAACAGTGCATGAGGCTGGTATATAACTGCTTTCTCTTACAGAAAGGATTTACTCCTCTACATGTGGCTGCAAAATATGGGAAAATTGAGGTAGCCAACCTCCTGCTTCAGAAGAATGCATCTCCTGATGCTTCTGGAAAGGTAGGACAGAAGAAAGCACTGACGCTTGGGCAGCAAATATCTGAATGCATATAATATTCTAATAAAATCTTTCTGCCCGCTTACACTAGCGTCCGTAGCATGGGTTTAACTGGAGTGGGTTTCATGTAATATTCCAGTCCCTGTGGGGCCTGACAAGAGCCAGCAAACTCCTGACAAGTGTGACTTTTATTGTCATTAATTGACAACAAAATTATAAGCTCTCTGTACCCAGCTGGAGAAATGGAGACAGACATTCACCTACCTTCTTGCCCATAATATTTACAGTCCTTATCGGAGTATTCAGGCAGCTGGCTCTGCTCCCCTAGGTCTCATGACAGGGGGCAAAGCCCAGTAGGGCCTCAAGCTTTTTCAACCAGCCCAGCTTGGATTTTTACAGATCCAAGGGACAGTTTACTTATCTGCTGCAGTAAAAGAAAAACATTGAGGGTGTGACCTCAGGCTCACAATTCCTTACCTGCTCTGTCCTGGGGACAGCACAGATATGTACTTCTCTGTTCATTTTCCCTGGGAAAAGTGAAAGGGGCTTTCACAGCTTGGTAAGGATTTTCAAGTCACTGGTTTATTTTTTTATTCTAAAGTTATCAAAGACTCTGGATACATGAATGAATAACAAATGTGTTTTTTCACCGTATCTACTTGAATTTTCCAAATTTCTAAGTTTTCCCTGGAGAGGGTCTGTAACAGCACTTGTTTGTTCTGCATGTGTTTTAGAGCGGTTTAACACCACTGCATGTAGCTGCACACTACGATAATCAAAAAGTCGCACTCCTACTGTTGGACCAGGGAGCTTCACCTCACGCATCTGCCAAGGTACAAGTACTGACCACTCTAGGGTAACAATACTCAGGCTTTTTGTGTCACTTTATTCCCTGTCTACTGTTATTCTTTCTAGGATATATCTGCTTGCAATTATAGGGGGCTCAGTGACCTTGTTTATTACCATCTCACAAACATATAAAGCTGTTAGAATAATTATGCAGGTAAATAAAATAGCAGTAAAAAAAAACCATATATAGATGTATAAACATTTAAAATTTCTAGTTTCAATAAGGTTCAGTCTCAGCAAATACTGAGCCTTAGTTTCACTTTTCTGGTCTCCAAGCCAGCCAAATTTATATCATTGCATCTTAATATCTGTGCAGGATAAGCTTGGAGTTAATGCCTTCAAACACAGGGCTGGCTCTCCTGTATTGTGCCACAGGGTGACTTCTGAGCTGTGATGTATTTCTCAGTACAGTGTATGTAATTATTAATGTGCTTCACAGTACTGCTACTACAGCATAAAAAGACTGATGAGAAAATAAAATAAGTAGTCATAGCCCTGCTTTGATTGCCATTTACTGTAGGCAAGGGGATGTGGAAGAATTAATATTTAAATGTATTCTAGTTCTGAGTAGAAGGAGGAATTTAGAGAAGCTTATAATGTCTCATAGTTACTTTATCTTTTCTGGATCCCAGTTTTAAGTATGGGTCAATAATTGATAGTTGGATAGTAACAATAAGTAGAACAGAGTGGAACTATATGTAGGTTCAAGTGGGGTAAATGCAATGTGAATACCTCATCTGGAACAAGCCAGATATGTTCCTAAAATCACTGCCAAAAAAAAAAACCACTGTGAAAAAGTGAGAGCTAGTGGAAAAGCCAGTACTGTAGATAAGACAGACAGCTCTTCTTGATTGCCTTCCTCTCACGCGTGACTGAATATAGCCATAACACTAGAGGCCTTCTGCATGGCTAAAGAAGAGGATGAAGTCTGCCACAGATGGTAGGTCCCAGAGTTTATAGTGCAAAAGAGAGGAAAGTTAAATAAACATGGATAGCCAGCAGCAACGGCACAGTTTAAAATCAATAATGTCGATAGTGGCAATCTGCCAGAGCAGTGCCCCAGGAGGTGAACGGGAGTGATCTCTGATCTTCTGCCACTGTAACACATCACTCCTAAATGCCACGGTGGGGGAGAAAGGGCCTTCTGCAGAGGATAAGAAGGCACTGACCCAGTTTTCACTGAAAGAAACTGCCAGTGGAAGTTGTGCATCCTGTGGGACAGAGTTCACAGCAGCCACTGCCAAGGGCTTGGGAAGACCAAGCCAAGGTGGAAGCACCGCAGACTGTGCTATAATATTACACAGGCTCACGTGTCAGGTCACCTCAGTTTCCCCATCTGTAACAGAAGAGTTTTGCAGCTGCCACTTCAGGCCTTCAAGTGCCAGCTGTAAGTCTTCCCAAAAGAAAACATTTTTTAGTATTCTGTAGCCAGTGAGCCACAGCAGCACCGAGCAGAGCGTCAATACTAAATAAAATTAACGGTAGCATGTTTGTCGCTTTAGGCACCCACTGTGCAGTCATCTGAAAGATGATGTTGGTAACGGCAGATGATCCTCTGTTTCTTTTGTAAATGTGGTCTAATAAATGAATGTGTTATGCCATAGCTCATCACTGGCTCCACAGTTAGTTTCATCAGCAGCTGGTTTTTCAGTGACGCTCCTGCCTTTAACACTGGTCTTAAAAGTGGCTCATTAGCCTGGCCCAGCAGCATTTCCCTTGAAGTGTGATTGGTGAAGGGGTATGGGGAGTGGCCATGTCAGAGTACAATTCTGCGATACAGTTATTGTGATGAACCATTCCTCTTTTTTATGGGCAAAAATTAGGCTTGCGCCTAATTTAGAGTTGGTATCCACTTTACAATGCTTCTCTTTCTCTGCCCTCCTGCCATTCCCAAAGCCTCAGTTTTTCTCTATCCTTCAATCTTTAACTGTTTTTCCTTTTTACCTCTTTTCCCTGGCAGCTAGAATAACTCAATACCTTTCCTTCCAAATTTCTCCGTTCCCTTTTGTGTCTATGCACAGTGGCAGAGCACAGACCTTGTGAGGGGAAGAGGCAGACTGAGACTGAGCTGAATTTCAGCTTTTATTTTTCATGTCTTTTTTTGCCTTCTCTTGGCAGCCTTCTGCTTTCCGTTCCACTGAAAGCAATGTATGCCCACTTCTGAGAAAAAGGCTTGAAAACTGCATTTGTTATTTTACCAAATACACAAGCTCCATTTAAAATACACAGAGCTTAGCATATATGCATGATTTAGCCTGTAGTATTCAGGATTTAGTAGGTGCTTGTGTGGCAATGGCTGTTTTACACAGCAGCCTCATGCAGGAAGTCTAAGGGAGAGGATTGTGTTTGTTTCTCCCAAAGCGTTTTATCTCCAAAGTGAAAATTCAGCCGCTGTATACTTCCTTTATTATTTGTGGCTCTGTGTTTCCCAGGTGTCATTTTGAGACATTTTAGTATCTAGGACCTGAATTGGATGTGAACTGAATTTGGAAGGTTACAGAACCTTTTCCACGTGAAACTTAGTGCTGAGCTTCTCTCGCTTCCAGATGACTGTTTAAGCTCTCTTATAATCATCTGTGCTTTCATTCTTTGCTCCTGCCTGCATTGCCCTGCATCTGTTGTGACCTGTATAGTCCAGCCCTGCTGCCCTATGCAGGGAGGAGCCAGGCCAGGGGAACGCTTTGTGCCTTGAGATAGGTTTTATTGAGCTGTGTAATGACACACGTGGTACTTACGATACCATACCAGATGGTTTATGCTGCTAGGGTCTCATCCCCCCCACTCTGACTGTCTTCCTTAGTCTCATGCACACATTTTCCATTTGCTTTAAAATAAAGGGTAATATGTTTCTGAAAGACAGAAAGCTCTTGATTAAAGAGGCATCACAATCTGTACCAAAAGCTGATCATACCTTAGGCAGTGTTTTGGTATTTGTGTGCTAATCCATTATTCTTTATATCTATTTGTCTATTTTCTGCCAAATCTGTCCTTTTTTAGAATTTTATTTAGAATTATAAAATTTTATCGTGCAATAGATACTGCATTTTGGTTTTTAGTAGTGGGCTCAACGGGTACACATATTGGAAGAAAAAAAAAGTGAAGAATGCAAGAATCTTAAGTTATATGCTTTAATTTTCTCTTGATCTGTCAGTAAGGTTAGAGTAAATGCTGCAAGAAAGACCATATTTCATGTACATAATGCTTTCATTCATACTGGGAAATGGGAAAAAACCAAACAATAACAGCTGTTCTGAGTTATGAACACACATCCTGCTCTTCTGTTTGTTAAAGATTTTATGTACATTTAAGGAAAACTAGCAAGCGTCTGTGAAATGAACCTCAAATTCCTCTTGCTATAGGTTGTGCTCTTCTGGACAGATACTTTTTTCCTGAATTTGAAAGTTTCTTTCAGAATCCTCCTACTGTAGTGGTACTTTCAAAACCAGATTGTTTAACGCTCCCATACATGTATTTGTACAGCTAGTTGGTACTGTATTTGGTCACTTGACAGAATATTTAGAACTAATGACTTGTTTTATAGAGTTGGGTAGGTACAGGCAAGTGATTTATCACTCTGCTTAGTGAATAGCTTGCAACGAAGTGCTTTCTGTTGACAGAATGGCTATACACCGCTGCACATAGCTGCCAAGAAAAACCAGATGGACATAGCAACTACACTGCTGGAATATGGTGCTGATGCCAACGCTGTAACCAGACAGGGTATCGCCCCTGTACATCTTGCCTCTCAGGATGGCCATGTGGACATGGTGTCGTTGCTTCTTACTAGAAACGCTAATGTAAATCTCAGCAACAAGGTAAGTGTTCCCCCTCTTGGTGCTAAGGCAATAACCAAACATGGTGATGGGAAGGATGGGGGCCTGCAATTAAATTGTGCCCACGATGATTCTGAATGCTTTGAAAACCAGCGCAGGTGTTTGAATACACGTCATCATTTTTTCTAGCAAAGGCGGCAGCACGCAGCATGCTGTATCACACTGAACGAGCTGCATTTTGTACTGTCCCTGTATTTGATGATAGCACATGCTGCAAAGGAATTTATTAATTCATCTCCCTTCTTTCCATGTTATGCTAATCTGCCAAAACATACCCAGAGAGAAAACATCTTCCTCCCCACAGCAGTTACTAGGGTTGGTGTGGGTCACTTATGAGCTTCTAGGTATATACCTGCCCATTAGGCAATCGTAACAACTGACTTGTTAAGGGAAGCTGATATTTTTAATGGGATAATAAGAGCAAGGTTGTCTGAGGTTTTTTTCGTTAATGTAAGCGATTCTTCCTTCCCAGGGGGTATTCCTTAGAGCACACTGACTTTTGGTATAATTTCTCCTGAGGGTAGGAAAGGGAAGTTGGTAGATTTTAGTTTATATATGTATGAATTGATAGGCTATAAAATCTGCTCTATAGTAATGTTTCCAGCAAATGTGCAGCCTTAATTCTTTGAATGCCCCACTCAACATCAGAGATGTTGTAAAGTGCAATTTCAGAATGGATTTATGTGGCTAAAGTAGAAAGGCAAGAGACAAATTTTTCATGGAAAATATTTCTTATTCTCAGCAGGTAGAACGTGTGCCTCAGTGTGCTCTGAGGCCATGGTTGATGCTGCACAGAGCTGCTGTGTTTTCCTGTTTCTGACTTTACAGTTTGCATATCTTTGGGCCCTTCTTCAGGAAGCTTCTCTTGCAGATGTTGATTTATTTTTTTTCCCAGTTTCAGTGAAGTGTGCCGGCTTATGCAGTGCAGGATGTACTTTGTATCCCCACAGGGCAGTTTGCCATGTACACATTCTGTATCACACTGGCTATCGTGGTTGTGCAGCTGAGGCTGATACAGAGAGCATGATTGCAGCTGCTTGGCATTTTGATTCGGTCCCACCAGAGGTTAATTACCTGCAAAATCCTTCAGTTACTGTTCAGTTATAATCTCTAGTTTCTCATTATACTGATAACAGCACCTTTTGAAGATAGTTCCCCTCGTAGTCACTTTGGGATGCATGTTTCCTCTGAGCTCAGCACCTGCATTTGAAGCCAGATATTGAAAGAACACTGACTTTAGAGTTTTGTATTGGGAATAAAAAGAACATTGCTTTTCTTCACGATCCACAGAATTGTTGAGAGCTGAATACTTGAGAGCTGAATACTCAAGAGCCCCAGTGTGGGCACTGAGCACTTATTAAAACTTTTTAGAAGGTTTGGCCCATGGTACCCTGACTCCATTAGGTAATTTATAGTTGGTTACTGTTATATGTTTGCATAAAGTGTCCCTACTTAAGCTGCATTGTCATCCAGGATTGCATGTTCAAGTACAGTACAGTGGGACGCTCTCAAAATTACTTCCTTTGGTATCAAGTGCACTTTGGGTTCAAGGGTAGGAAACTTTGCAAATGTTTCTGCCTGATGTGCCAACTCTTGCCACTGACTCTTCTGTCACTGGTGCTAAAGGCAATAGGAACAGGAGGAGAGAAAAAGAATTGTAATTGGCAAGTAAAAGGTATTCTTTCCCATTCCTAACAATGTCCCCTCAGCAGATTCTCATTTTTACTCCTTTGACCTCTGAGGTCTTCTATATGACAGAAAATTGCACAGCTTTCTCAGGTTTTAAGGATTTTAGACCTCAATTTTCAGATAAGAAAAATAATGAGCTATCCAAAAAGTAAGAGTGTCAGTACAAGTCATCTAGCAAGTCTGTATACTCCCTGGGTGGAGAGAAATGGACCTGATCTCAGAGAAGTATAGTTTTGTCTTTCCTGTTTGAGTTTGAAAATGATCAAGTAGAGGAGTCAAAGGTAAGGATAAATCTAAGTGTTACTGCTAGAGAAGCTGTAGAAGTGTGAGCAGTAATTAAAATATTTCTTTTAAAATCGTGTCATTCTAAGGAATTGAATTAGTCAGGAGGTAAGAAAACGCTATGCAACTTTTTCTTAAAGTGCTATAGTTTGCTATGCCGCATTTAAGACCTCATGAAGAAATGTTCCATGTGTGAAAGAAGCATTATCTTTTTGGCTTTCAAATTGTTCTTTCTTGCAAATCAACAAGTGCACTTAGGAAGCATATTACACAGTGAAAGTGACATTTGTAATTTCTGTAAATTCAGTAGGAATTGTGAGTGTTACTAATAGCTGAATTCACATTTTAGTATTCATGGGCCTCCTGGGAATATTGTTACTTGTTGCTTCTAATTTACAGAGCGGGCTGACACCACTCCACCTGGCTGCTCAAGAGGACAGGGTCAATGTAGCAGAGGTTCTTGTTAACCAAGGAGCTGCTGTTGATGCACAAACGAAGGTATGAACACCACTGTCAATGTGTATTATTTCCTTTCAGGGGGGCATGAGCCCGTAGACTTGACTAATAATTGATTTCACGGTGAAACTAAAATAACAACAGGGAAAATAGAGAATATATTCTATAATAAATAACTTATTATAGAATACATTCTGAAAACTGAAGATATATAAACTTGAACGTTTGGTGTTATGCTCTGTGAGCAATAAGCTTATTTCTTACCAAATATTTATATCAATATAGATTTAGATTGTATTCTACTGTTGTGTTTCACTGAAGGTAAGCGGGATCGATCTTTTTTCTTTACTATGTAAGGAAATTGGAAAATTTGAAAAGCCTGACCTCTCTCTACACAGTCATATAATCCTTTACCATATGGATACTCACCTGCTTTTGGTATTTTTAACATGTTGCACATACTTTCATTCAGCTGACAGTAGAAATAAAACACAGAAGAACTGTTACTTAAAACATCTGTATTTACCGCAGGAGAAACAGTATCATTTATTCCTGGCTATTAACTGATTAATACTTTTTCCCATGACTGAACAGACCTTATGAAATGCAGGAGTCTCCTTTCCCTGACCTGGTACTAAATAGCCATCCGCAGACATGATTCTGCAAGTAAAGCCATTGTTCACTTGTAAAGATTACCCCCTGCTCCTACAGCTTGACTCAGCCTTCATGACTGAACACCTCTGAATTTCTAAGTTGCTTCGTTTTGCAAAGCTTAGTGAGGCAAGATATTTCGTCATACAGGTACATTCTAGGGAACTGACTTTTTGAGTTGTCCCAAGTTCAGACTAGACCACTGTTCTGACGGTGAACAATAACTTGCTAGGTTGTCAGTAAATATTGCTATACCCTTCCTTTAAAAATAATAATATAAATGAAACATTTAACTCCTGAGGGTAAATTTGAAGTTCTCTATCACTGTTATCTAATATGAAATACATATATGCGATGACAGTCCCCTTCAAATTTCCTTGCCTGAAGTAAGTATTTGGACTCCTAAATAAGAGACCTGGTTTTTCAAGGTACTTGGAGGTGGCTTTTGAGACCCTAAGCAATGATGCTTCCCACTTTACAGTATTGGTTTTAAGAACAACACCATGAATACATCCCAAGAGCCCGTGTACAAATGTTTTTATGCTCACTAATGGTGCATACAGTGCTCAGGCTTTAAGAGCTATGATCTCAGTGTTGATTGCGCTTACATTCTTCATGCATTGTGTAGACCTTGGAGTCATTCCTTTAGCTGGGTAGGAAATCAGTTGTGATCATATACTGGGACATTTAGCGGATCAAATCAGTGAAATGAACCAAGTCTCACAATCTGACCTGCACTCTGTGCAGAGTAGCAGCTCTCACAGCTCTCTGCTAGATGTGTGCTGCAAGTTAGGTGCTGTGCTTGCATCCCAGAAATGTCCAGGTGTGTCAGACTGTTCAGCAACATTATCATTCTATCATCTCACTGACACCTCAGAAAGGGCTGAATCCATCATCATCTCTGGCTGCAGCTCAGCTGATTTTAATCTGTGGCAGAGGGAAAAGTCATCGTTATGTGATTTTTCTCCTGTGTAATCCAAACTGTACCAGCTACTGATTTCTATGACAGTACTCTGACATGAAACTGAAAAAGTTCTGCTGAAATCCCAGGAGCTTCTCGAGCTTTATAATCTTGTAACATATCCTCAGCGTATATTTTACAGATGAATCAGTCTGGGTTCTTATCATTTGCTAAATCATTGAGCAGCAGATGAGATCTGCCCTGGTTCTTTGCACGATTTTCTCAGATGTTTGTGGTTGTCTTTCTGAAGATAGTCCATAGCTGGGTTTGGTTTCTGTAGGAAGACATTGCAGAACCTGCTTTCATAACTTGGTCAGAGCTGAACTGCCTCCCAGCCTTGTACAACTTGTCTGGGAGCATTTGCCTTTCTCCCACTCTTGACTGTCCCACAAATAGTAAGTAGTCTGAGGAGACATTTACATTAACAGGTGCAGGCAGCCACGTGTTCCCTTTGCCTGTTCTCCAATGTCCAAATACGATCGAGTTCTGGACTAGCGGCCTTTTAGTCATAGCACAGTGGAAACGTCTGAGATACTGTCACAGCCGAGAGGCAGGGCATGTTTGTTGGGTCTCAGGGCCAGTGTGGAACAGTTGCACAAGCTCTGTACTGAACTGGAAGCCTGGCAGAGTAGTAGCACAGGCATGTGACTCTGTAGAGACACACAGAAAAGGGGCTTCAGTTTATCGTTCAGAGATATTCCCCTCTGGCCAGAGCTGAATTTCTGAATTGCATCTCTGAACATTGAGCCAGTCAGTAGGTAAACCACGCACCGGGAAAAAGAGAATGTAGTCAAATTTGACTGACTGCAGCATGAATCCTGTCATCACTAATAGTCATACAATTTTAAAGAAGCCAGCAGTAAGTCCCTTGTTGTTCATCCTCAGTTTTATGTGTAACTGGTGCCAGTAAAGAATAGTTTCCCAATGTACATTTGCTTCCATGGGACAAGAACTCAGAGGTGAGGGAAAGTGACGGTGTATTTAAGTAGAACTGTTTTGCAGTGTAGCAAATTGCCTCTCGGGGATAATGGGCATTACTAATCCTGTAGGTTTCTGCAGTGAAGAACACCCATAGTGCCTTGTCATTCTGCCTCCCCTGCTAATCTGCCCTCTCTGCTGTAGGGGGCTGTGTGCTCCTTAGGAAAAAAGTGGCCACAGGCTTTGCAGGGTTGTGTTAGAGTGGAGTGAGCTGGACGTTTGATCCCGGGCTTCTGCAGAGTCTCATCTGCTGGGTCTGTGCAGTGCTAAGCCCTCCAGGCTCCACGCAGTCAGCCACGTGGAGGTCGTCTGCCAGATACCCACTCGCTGCCGTCTGTGATGTGAGAGAAGTGCCAATATAGTACCGTGAATTTTAGCATGGAGTAGTTTCTAAATAAACTGATGATCATCTTGAGTTCCTAAAGAAAGAGCTGACAAGCTCTGCGCTTCTGCAGTGATGGAAGAGTGTTATTCTGTGAAACTACCATACCTTGACCATGTGTTCTGTGCAGGTGAAGTTGAGATGATTGGCTTGTAAAACAGCAGCTCTGTAGTTACAAGCTCTCTTGTTTAGCTGGATTAACTGTTCTATGTGAATAAAGATCTGTGTGTGCTGCCTCTAAAACCACAGGCACTGAGGAGCAAGATACAGCAACAGCTGAGCTGGCGTTAGAAGCACTGTTGTTCTGCTCGCCCATTTGCGTGATACCATCCAGCATGTCCAATTCAGATTCATTACCTCGGATGTACAGTGGCAGAAATATGGCCATCTGTGTCTTAAAAGTCAGTGAAGCCCCACAGCTTAGAGTAACATTGTATTGGGGATCTCTGCTACCAGCAGAGTGACCACTAACCTTCTATTTTCTTCTTTCCATTTCACGTCCATACGCTTCTGTTACCTTAGTTATTGTGGTCTATATGACTACCCAGCAGTCTTTTTTGGGTTTTGTTTTTTCTTCATTTAGCTTCTTTCCTTATTATGTTTCTCATTTTCTCAGGTTAAGCATTGGTTATGTCACTCCAGCACAGTCCCTGTCAGCAGAGGGAGAACAGTTAATATCTTAGCAGGACATTCAACTTCCTGAGTAGGGAGCAATAAGCTATCATCTTCCACTTCTGGTACACGTTCTGTAATCATCTTTTATATATAACTTATGCTCCCTGTGAAAACATCTAGAGTCTGCAATTCTGCCACATGGGAGTTCTTACTCCTGTTCAGGTTCTGAGGGCCGCACACATGACTGGAGGTTTTCAGGAGATTAGAGAAGATTGGACAGAAAAACATTTTGTATCTTGAAGCTATAGCAGGGAAGAAAAAATGTCAATACTCCAGAAAATCTCTTATGTGGAAGATTAGTCTGTATGATTAAGATCAGTTCTGACTCTAAAACTGATGAGGATTTTCAAAATTGCTGTCAGACCTGAACCATTGCAACTGTGGTTGTCTCCTGGGGTTGTTTCCCTCCCAAGATTTTTTTTTTTTTCCCCTGAACTTTATTGTAGAAAAAGGCATGAAAGGAAGAATAGCTGCTGGGTTTGAAGTTCATTTATTGATGGTGTTATGGGATCCTTCTGGTTCTGCTGTATCAATTAACTAAATAGCCTCCAATCCCTGAGCTGCAGGAATCTGTCTCGGTCAACTCCGAAAAGTAAACAGCACTGGTTTAGTGCACCAGAGCCAGTGCTTGAGAGACCACAAGGCTGCTCCTGCCACTTGATGAGATTTTATTATGTGGTTTTAAGCCCAGCCACAATAGACTGAGCTCCAACTGATAAGCCACAGAAAACACCTTATCTTAATATGCGGGAAGCAAATAATAGAGTGGTGGGAAGGTTACAACACTAAAATGCGCTTCAGGTGGTGAAGCTTCAGAGCTGCTTCAAAACTTGTCACACAGAGAAGGCTTTAAAAGCTGGATATAGTGTTCACAGAAAAGATGTTAGTGTTCTGTTGCAAAGGCAGCAGATTTTGTCCATTCTGACATTACATTTGAGTGTCTGAATTTTTAGGTACGTTAAAGAGTTTTTGATCCTGAAACTTTGTGTTATGTATTATCATGCTCGATGCAAGGAATTTTCATCTTAGATATAATATTGGGAGTTAAAAATCAGTCTGAAGCCATGGCTGCAAGCAGATATTCCTTTTGTGGTGGTCATGTTGAGTGTGTAGAAGCTATAGTGGTACATGTGATGTTGCTTTTGTTGCAGGGCTTTTGTGCTGGGAGTTGGCACAAGTAAATATTGTTTCATGGCCCAGCAGATCCCCACATGGCATTTTTCAACTGTTTATCCCATTGGATAGTGTTATTGTAGGATACAGAATTACCGTGATGGACAGTAAATGAGAGAGAGTGCTGGTTCAGTCAAGGATGAAGAGCAGGATTTCGAGTTTTGGTCTCAGTGCAGGTCATTTTAATCAGATGCTACAGTGCACTTGGTGTTGGGCCTCTGCCAGCGAAACTGATGGTCTCCCAGTCCCTAGTTGACAACTGTCTGGAAAATAAAGCCAGCATTAAACTGTCTTTTGTTCCTAAACCCATGGTATTGGTAGGAGATAATGATGACTGAGAGGTCATGATGTTCTTTTGCAGGTTGAGCTGAGCCTTTTATTTCAGATTTATTCAGGGAGATTTATTCAGGTCTGCCTGCCTTGTTCTAACAGGAGCCACGTAGCAGCCTAAGCGCTGCAATGGTTCGTAACAGCAATCCAGTTTTTCCATTGGAATATCTAATTTTCAGATGCAGAAAGAGATAGGAAGGAGGCAGGGGGGGTGGGAAGTGCTATCGAGAGGAATCACTTTCATACAGAAAAGAACACTCGAATACAGATATCTTCAGTACATCTTTGTAGTACATTATCTCTCTCTCCTTGGCTCTTGGTACATGCTCGGTTGTTACCAAGAAATTTGCGTGGATATTTCCAGCCTAATAATGTGCAATAATGAACCTTTACAAGGTCCTGCAACATAGTTAGGCCCTAATTCCACAAAGCAGTGAAGTGTGTATGTACATATAGGCTTGCCTGTTTCATTTGACCAAGGCTGGATGTCTTTGTGATCTTTGGATCGAGAGCATTTTCTAGCCTTATCAACATTAATATTGTAGCTTCACTCTCTGACATTTATAGTGGAAAAACAAAAACAGAGCAGCTTGAGAGTCAGCATGACTAGAAAGATGCAGTAATTCAAGCTGTTAAGATGTATAGTTATTGCCAGTGGAGGATATTAAAGTAATTCACTGACATGATATACACGACTTGTGATAATTTCCCTCAAAAAAATTGACAGGCAAGAGAATAAGGGATGCTTTGTGTTTGTGTGTTCCATTAGAATTGAAAACCTTGGTGTTTCTGATATTTATATTTTTTTGGCACTTTTTCTTGTAGCCCTTCCCAGCTGCTAACTCCCATATTGCTGCTCATTCCTTAAAACAGCTCGAAGCAGCATGGCAGCTGACTGCCAGAGGGCGATGGGCATTAGAGCTCTATTAAACAAAAGGCCTAATTTTCTTGGAAGTAACTTCTTTGATAGATTTCCCAGTAAATGTAACTCTGAATCTAAACTGCTGCAGAGGGATGTGTATAGTTTGGTTGTTGGTGGTTGTTTGGTTTTTAATTATTAACAGCTTTGGAAGGAAAATATTTTAGCCTCCTGGACACATTTCTATAGAGAATGAAAACAACAAGCTCAAGTAGCCATGGCAGTTACTACTTTTATAGTTAATTTGGTTGTGTAGTTGCAGAATCTGCCAGTTGGAGTGTTTCAGAGAAGTTAACAAAATATCTGTTTCCTGTGAGGATGTTGAGATATAAATGTTATACCTTCCTGAGCTATAAACAGTTGAATGTAGGAATTTGTGCTGTAGCTGAGAAGCAAGGGATATCCTTTCTATGTCTCAGGCATTAAAAGGGCATTTTTCTAATTAGTTTTATTTTGGCCAATTCTTTCACTACAAACGCTTCTGACTATAAACACGAAAGATGTCCTCTGGTGCCTGATGAAGTCTCACACGCCCAGGCAGATGTGACCCACCGTGGCAGATCTCTGTCACTCAGTTGTCAGTGACTGTGTGTTGCATCAGGCACTGCCTCATCAGATTTAACGTAATGTGCGATGACAGCAGGGTAAGGCAAGCTTAAAAGCAAGCTCCCAGGCCCCTCCAGGGAGTGCAGATAGGACAGAAAACTGGTATTTTGCTACGAGGCTAGCAGGTGCTCACATCACTACTCAGGACATGCGTGATGCCTGTAGCAGTGAAGCCGCCTTTCAGTGCAGATGCCTCCAGCTGCCCAACCTGCCCAGGCCAGCAGCACCAAGGGCTTCAGAGACAGCCTCCATCAGCTTCAGCTCTCGGACACCAAGAGCTGTAGCAGGGAGAATAGTGACCATGTCACCATGGAAACACCACAATTTCTACCATGCGGTTGGCAGGGGAAAGAGGTTTCGCTTAGTGGAAAGATGGGGAAAAGTTTGGAGGGGAAAAGTTTTCACTTAGTCTCTGATTTAAACAGCAGGCTGGTCAGGAGTGAGAAAGAGCATCAATAATTACTCCTCTAGCCATTTATGAAGGTACCACATGTAAATCTTTTGTCTGCTATTTCTAGAAGGAAATTGACCTTCTACTGCAGTAAATATCAGGGGTTTGATAGCTCCTGTGTCAATATTCCTTGTCAGAGGCTGGAGAGAAGAGCCTTTGCAGATCACTTCAAAGGAAACATGAGATCAGCTGGTCTTGGCTCTCTGATACGCTCCATATTTTAATGTTTTAGGGTTATTAGCAGGGGGTTCCCAGCAGGTGGCCCTTGACTTTGGATTTCATCTCCCCGGTTGGTTTTATGATGTCTGATTTTTGTTGACCTTGTAGGTCATGTTAAGAGGCCTGTATTTTCAAGGGGGAGAAGACAATTAAGTTCTTGCATGAGGAAGGTGCACAACGTTATTTCTTTTTAACTGAAGTTTTGATGTTTGGCCGTGTTTTAATCTGAGTTTACATTTGGACATGTAGAAGCAGGGGCCACAGAAGCTACGTTTGAGGTACATGGCATTGAGTACGCTCAGCATTCTGCTGAAGATTCAAGACCGTCCAGCTTAGGGAGCCCTGTCAGATTCAGACTCTGGGCACTGCTAGGAAGCTCTTAGGCCAACCCCAAAGTAACGGTAACTGTAAGATGAGGTCCCAGTCTTCAGTTCATGGAAGTTCATGGTCAATGGAAAGTTTCATTCTGCTGATGTCAATGGAATCTGGATCTGGCAATGTTTCTTTCAATGATTAACTTATCCTGGTTGTCAAAGCTAGCAGTTCCTTTAGATGGCAAAGGGTATATAATTAACTGAAGAAAAAATGCACACCTTAATTCAAAGTAACTGGCACAGCTACCATCTTCTAGCATATGTTAATACATCTGAAATTAGGTAACCAGAGGCAAAGTGACATGAAGAAAATGATGTTTCTAAAGCCATGGACACTTAAAACTTCCCTCTAGTGAAAATAGTTCGTATCTGAGGTTTTCTCTTTCTTGTGAGCAGCTTTGATATTATAGTTTGAATGTGTAGTCTCCATGTTGACCTTGGACTTGCCTCCTCAGTGCTTTTGACCAAGTTGTCTAACCTGGCCACACCTCACTGACACAGATGTACAGATGAAGGATGACAGACTGCAGCTTTTAACTCCCTCTACCTCTTGGGCACAAGGCTTTGCTTCTCAGAGCAGGAAAGCAAAGGGTACTTTTTCAACTTTAAACACTGATGAGAGCAGCGGGAGCCTGCTCAACACAAGACTAGCCCATCTTTCAGTGTTTCCACCTCACAAGGTTGGCTTTTGGATCTACTTCTAAGTTGTTCAGTCCCAAGTACTGTATTTTCCTTCTGGCTGTGTGGCTACTCTGGGCTCTACTAGCAGCCAAGACATGCATCATGGCCATGTTTCTGCATAAATATAATATAACTAACCTTTCTGCCACTGAAATGAATGATCCCAGCCAGCCTCACCTCTTTCTGAAGAAGAATTCCCATAGTGCACACTTGTAGTGTATTTTACCATGTGTTTAGTGTATTTGTGCTCCTTGTATCAGATATGGTTTTTACGGCCTAGCAATTGATTTTTTCATAAAAACTGGTAATGGAGCACGGGGAAAATGCAACACTGGAAGTCCCACAGAGTAGCAAGGGGACATATTACACTGGCAGAGTAGTTTTATCCTGCTTGCAAAATGAAGCCCCATGTGAACACTGGCTAAGATGACCTTTCTGGTGTCTCAGAGCCCATCAAGCTGGCCCACAAAACCTGACCTTTAAAGGGGAAAGGAATCCGGATGACTCACCTCAAGAGAGGGGGAAGCCCATTAATCCAGCTCTGTGAGCCAAGCAAAGCATCTGCTGGAAAACCATCAAGCTATTAGTGTGAGGGGGGGAGGTTTGGAGAGAAGTGGCCTCTCTCCGTGCCATGGAGAAAAATAGCATGTGTCCCATTTAGAGGTAGCCTTTTCCTGGACCGTACTTTTCAGAGCTCTAGACTGATTTTTTTTTTTAAGGAAGAAGAGATAGCGTTGTCTTCCAGGAAAGATCAGACAGGAAAAGATAATTACTTCAGGAAAGAAAATCTAATAATTTCTAATACACTAAGCATCTCAAGTAAATGCAACTTTTTTCAAAACTGGTAACAGTGTTCTCATGGACTTAGAGATTAGAAAAGAGCAACAAGAGAAAGCTTTGATCCTCTTTGTTTTGTTGCATTGTATGTTAAATGTCAGCAGTTGATCAAAGTGCTTACTGCAATTAACATGTTTCAACATGCTATTTGACTTATTTTAAATATGTGGATTCTAATGTGGGCAAGTTCGGTCAGCCTAGTGACTCCTGCTTTGCTACCAGTAGTTTGGTTTTTTTAAAAAAAAGTAGTAGTTTTTAAAAATCTTGTAAAGTTTTTAAGTGATACTCTTCTTGTACTAACTGGTTTTAGAAACATTTCTAGGATGTGTATACTTTACTATAAGAAGCCATTTAATTGTGTTTAGAGCACTTGGTGGGGGAGTCCCAATGTTGAGAAGCATTTTTGGTCTGTCCACTAGTAATGAGGAATAAGTAATAGGAACAAAAAGGAGGCGTTCAACTTTCTCATCTTTGCAGTTGCCAAGAAAAAGCAATTTCTTCCAGTTTGCATAACACAAGGCCAGACACATGAAAAATTAGACCCTCCTGTCTTAGAGCCTCAGTTCACCAGCTGGTATTCCAGTTTCTGTAGGACTATATTGTTCTGGCAGAGCTGGCAAATCAGTTGCATTGTTTTAGCCTGCGATAGATAGGGGGACACCTATCTAGCAAAGCTGTCGTGTGAGTCCTGGGAACTTGGGCAGAGCAGCAAGTAAAACAAAACAAAGCAGTGGGATAAATACCACACGTTTTCTAGCAAGGAGAGACATTCCTTACGCCTGCGCTGCTGCTTGCCGGTCTGCTCGTGTGCCCCATCTGGGCGCTGCTGCAACAATTCTTCAGATTCTCAGGCAGAGAGAATAAATCTACCCTTTGCATTTCAGCTGTGATTTGTGGTTGTTCCTACGTCCAGCCTATTTTGGCCCACACACCTGTTTTTTAGAAATTTGTTATTACTAATTTACTTATTTCTTTACTACCACACTGTAGGAGCACCAAGCATGTGAACCTCACTGTGTGAGGCATCATACAGGCATTTACTTAAAAAGGTGGGCTCTGCCCCAGAGACCTGAGAGTCTGACTGTTGACGAGGAAGGCAAATTTTTTAATCAACAATGTATGTGTTGAAGATTGCAGAAATGTAGATTATTCAGAGAGGCTCACAAAGAACGAGACTTGAATCAACATTCATGAGGAGTGTTTTTTTCCAAGGTTGGGGGACTTTTCACACAGGCCAGAGAAATAAAGCTTAACAGGATTTTTGCTGTTTCATTTCTGGTTGTTTTGTTGGGTTTTTTTTTTGGTCAAGGGATGTGTGGGCTATTCCCATTTACATTCTGCTTACATTCATTCTAGATGGGATACACTCCTTTGCACGTTGGCTGCCACTACGGAAACATAAAAATTGTTAACTTCCTTCTGCAACATTCTGCAAAAGTTAATGCCAAAACGAAGGTGAGTTTTTTCCCGCCCCTGCCTTGCTTGTTCTGTGCAGCCAGCCCGCCTGCCGTGCCCACAGCAGCCTTATCCTTTCCCTGTGCCTGCAGAATGGGTACACGCCGCTGCACCAGGCTGCGCAGCAGGGACACACACACATCATCAACGTCCTGCTCCAGAACGGCGCAGCCCCCAACGAGCTCACGGTGGTAAGTGTGGACAGGACACCGCGAGGCCACCCCTTCCCCCTCGGGCTCGGTCGATCCACCCACGTTTGAGGAACGGGAAATGTGAAAAACGTTTTGTGCGGTGGGAGAGGGAAAGCGCAGAGGAAGCCTATTCCCATCGCCCCCACATCCTCTATGCTCTTCCAAAACTAGGACAGCAAACATCTGAAAATCTTTTTATTTTCATTCCATTTCTGTAAAGAGTTAAATAATTACAGTTCTATATCCTGCTACCCAAATATATTTACTTCAGTCACCAACATGCAAACATTTGTTTGGCCTTTATTGTACATTCTTCTACAGTTAATTAGCAGCTTCTACACTTTTCTTTGCTAACATTCAACTTTTGTTATAAATGTCTCAATTGCTAGAATGGAAACACTGCCCTTGCCATTGCTAAGCGACTTGGCTACATTTCAGTCGTTGACACATTGAAGGTGGTGACAGAAGAGACCATGACTACAATTGTAAGTACAGCTTAGTTCAACAGTGAATGGAAGAATTTTTCCTAAGCCAGTATGCTCAGCTTTGTTTAGTTAAATTTCTACTGAGATTCCAGTTTAATTTCCATCCGTTTCCCCTGAGCAGTATAAAGAGGATATTAAGTCAAATATAAGCAAAGTATTTTTAAGGTCATAGACACTATCAGGATGCATGCAGAAGGAGTACCAGCTGAGCAGAAAATGGACAGTGTAAATGACTGATCATAGATGCCATGTTTAGGGCACAAACCACACCAGTATCGGATGGTTTGGATTTGAAAAGACATTCCTACAGACTTGGGTAAGTACAGGCTGCTTCTGCCTTTTGAGAGGGTTTGCCAAGGGACTGGTGTATAACGGCCTAAAAGGAACCTATTCTTATCAAAAAAGTGGTTGGAATTTACTTAATATCACCTCATTGCATAGTTTCTGGCACCTTCTGAAAGATGGTGAAAGGCTGTCTTCTGTAAGCAGCCACAGTCAGCTCCTGCAGCCTCAGATATCCATTCACTGACAGGCACATGAGCTCCAGCTTGTCTGTCTGGTTGCTCTGGAAGGCTTATTGCAGTTATAGCCAGCAGAGATTAAAGGGACTAGCAATGGTCAAATATTATGTGCTATCAGAAAAATGGATTCACAGGATCCAAAATATTTCTCAGAAAGATCTTCTATTCACTAACGTTTTATCAGATTGCTCTATGAACAAGGTTTGGTGAGGTGAGGAGCCTCCGTGCACCACCATAGTGGTGAGAGTTGGGTCTTAAGAACAATAAATTCAGAGCACTAGCTCTGAATTTGCTTTTTTCTTTCTGCAACTTTTTTTTTTTTCTGATTAAAAAGAATAAGAGATGGGCACATACATATTTTTAGGCTTATCAGAGATGGAGAACAGTTACTGTGCTTTCGATGTTTTGTTATCACCCGTTTGTGTGGTCTATCAGTGCAAGCAGGCGATTGCAATACGATGAGCATTTGGGCTGACGGGCAGATTTTAGCTCATGTGCCTTCATATGTGCCTTTTCTTCCTGTGACTTTCCCGGCTATGGTCTATAATTCAGTAGCTTACAGAAAATTCACCTTACAAAAATCCACTTAAAAAAAGACAAATTTCAAAACAATAAAAATATAAAGGAAGATGCCAGAAAATAATCATGAGAAACCTCTGGCTTTTCTCAGGGACACATTTCTCTCTAGAAAGACTCCAGAATAATTTTCCACAATGTGAAAAAATTGGAGAAGATTATATATGTTGTAGGGTAGATTTAAATTGAATGATTGCCTCATATACAACTAGGTAGCTGAGGGAGAAGTAGAATCACATTTTTATACTAAGAACTCGTACTAAGAACATGCTCCAGCACCTCAGTGTCCTTCGTGTAGCGAGGGGCCCTCAAATGAACACAAGGCTCACGAGTCCTGAATACACGGGGCCAATCCCTGCCCTGGTCCTGCTGGCCACTCTGTTTCTGACTAAACATTTATGTTCTGTAGATGAAGAGTGATAGAGAGGTGGTGGGTCAGGCTGTGAATTGTGCTTAAAAGAAATGTTAGATGCTGAAAGGCCTATATTGCCTCAAATACCCGCTCTCAAGAGAAGCCTAGAAATAATTTCCATTAAAGTCAGAATATGCTGGTTATCAGTCACAAGTGTGTAATTGTCAGGCTTTGAAGTCTAGACATGAAATCTGATTTACAGCTGAGGGTCTTGAAAATTCAGTTTGACTGGTGAGACTTATTTTTTGATGCTTGTGGCTAAACAACTCCCAAAGGTAACTTTAATAAAACAGAGGATGAACATGTATTTTACTATCATTTATACTCAAACACCAATTTAAAGAATCTAATAATGCCTGAAAAAATAAGTGATTTTGCTAGTTTAACAGCAATGTGTTAAAAAGCTTTGCGAGTAATTCCCACAAAATAAAGTAAGTGTGAGGCTTTTTATAAATTTTGTGATGTTTGAGCATGCAGGAACTCTTCTGCCTGTATCAAGTGATGGCAGTAGCCCAAAACCCATGAACTGCCAAAAGAGTATTCATGAGGCCAGAGAAAAACTGAAACATTTTAAAATAAATGAAAATGGAAAAGCTATTTTGTCCTCTTGAACTTGTCAATGATTTCTAATTTGTATATGAAGGATGGGAAGTAATGATGATTAAAAACAATATAATATATATAGAAAAAAACAGACATAAAGATGGGTGTGGTTCCTGGTGTGGAGTATTTGGTTTGGTTTGTGCATTTTTTATTTGTGGGGTTTTGTTTTGGTTTTTATTCTAAGGAATTCCATTCCTTGAGTGGTAACTGTAGGGTCTCCTGCATGACTTAAAATTTTACCAGTGTTTGCTGTGCTGTACCCTGGCTGGAGAGTAAAACATGCACGTGTAACATGCATGGGATACACAGGTATTCCATGGACAGATTTCAGGCTTTCGTAACTTTTTTTTTTCCTGCACCTAATTTCTTTTATATTGGTCTTTGAGTCTGAATCACTATAAACATTGGGATGAAAATCAACCAACCACTTCTGAGTGTCTCTAATGCACAAATTCTTTGAGGGGTATCATTTAGCCTGCATGTGGTTACAATTGTTCTCATTTGTGGGAAAAACAATTCATGCCAAGGCATCTCTGAAAAAAACACATAGATTAAGCCTGCTCCCAAATTGCAGCATTTTTCTAATGACAAAGGGGAAATACTTCCCTCAGAAAGTTTAGTTTAAACAGAGATGACATATACTCAACATTTAAATGACTATTTGAAGAGTTCTTAATAAATCCCTTAACATGAAACTCTTTTCAGTATATATTTCTTCTTTTGGTAACATCATTTTTTAGACTCCCAGCTCCTGCTTTTTCTGCAGTCAAAATATGAATATAGTTTAAACCACAAATATAATATTGTCTATTTCTGTGGTCTTTTTTAATGTATAGTTCAATGCAAGTATTAAGAGGAAAGTGAATATGAAGCTAAAAAAAATAAATCTTGTTTTGCTAACTGCAGATAAAACAATGTCCTACCTTGCATTTAATTTTTAAAATGATTATTTGTTTTTAAGAAAAATGTCTGCACTCTGAAATTTTTTTTCTTTGACAGACTGTTACAGAAAAGCACAAAATGAATGTACCTGAAACCATGAATGAAGTTCTTGATATGTCGGATGATGAAGGTATTAAAAAATAAAAAAATCCTCTTGCTTATTTTTCACTCTCTGGTTGTTGTAGGAAATCCTAGTTTAAAAAAAAAAAAGCAACAAACAAATTGTATTAGATGGATATGGTCTTTGCACATTCATTTTTTTTTTGTATTGATTATTTTGTTGACACATTGATAGTCTATGATTTTGTTTAATTATTTTGTTTATTTAAATCATGCAGTTCGTAAAGCCAATGCCCCTGAAATACTCAGTGATGCTGAATATTTATCAGATGTTGAAGAAGGTATTTGTGCATTTTTGTATTGCAGTGATATTTAACTTAATCTTCCTTTTATTTCATCTGTCTGAAAATTAATCCTTTCAGATAATATTCTTATTATCCCACTAACAATAATTGCTGCTTTACAATTAAGACTGTTTGCAAAAATTCTCTGAGCTATTGTAGATAATCCTCTAACTTTCTTGGAATTTCTTACTCACAATTTTTTAATCAAATTACCTCCACTTCCCTGGAATAGTCCTTTTGCTCCTGCTTCTATCAAATGGAGAACTGTTTCATTGTAAATGAAAAATTAAATATTGGACAAAAGGGTCAAGTATCAAAACACTTTGGAAGGAACAGCTGATAGTGAAAGTGAATGGCAGAAGGAATGAGGGCTTTTTGTTTGGTTGGTTTTTTTAATTCTTATTTGAATTCAGCTCTGAAATTGTTGATTTAAATTGATAGTGGACCTTTAGTCTGGAAAGAAGTATTTTCAGGGGTTTTTTGTATTTTGGAATTTTCTTAATAATATTTCAATCATGACATCCAGTAAAAACACATCAAATTGCTTTTGTCCTGAATGAAGAGGGTGCTGCATTGGACTCAACCTGTTGGTGTTTGTTAGTATTAAAGAAGTACACGGTAGCTGAGATTTTATCTGTATCACCCTGTGGAGTTCAAGTGTGACATTAAATCTGTGAGTGGGAACAGAAGCCTCTGTTTTCAGTGCCTCTAAATAACTCTTCTGAGCTATGGGCACCAACAACTTGCCCGTCTCAGCTCGCTCCTTGTTGCTGGCCAAGTTTGACGTGGCTCCAGTGGTCCCCAAATATTTAAAACTCCTCTGGCAACTGCTTCCCTCTCCTCTGCCGACATCCCCTGTTGGGTCAGAGCTCCCCTGGTTTGGAAGTGCTGGACTCTGCGAATTTCACCAGGAACTGCGGATTTACAGAGGCTACGGCAGGATTAGGTTCCCAGGTGACACTCAGAAATGGGAAGGTCTTAAGTTGATGAAGAAGAACACAGTCCTGAAGGTGTTTTTGTGAGTCCATCTCGCATTAGAGCTGCAGTTTTTTCGTCTCTAATAGGAAAACAAGTGACTGGATTAAATTTTCTTGTGTTTCTTTAATTAATTTCTCCCTTTCTTCATGCCTAATGATATATTTACTTTTAATTTTCATAGCGTTTAAACAGTAAGGTGTGAAAGATATTTAGCTAAGTTCATTGTGTACAGCTCTTGTTTAATTTATGCATTGAGGCTTTTGGTTTGTTTTCAGTTTGTCATCATGTTCCCCTTGCTGCAGTTCCAAATGGATAGCGTTCTTATTGTACACCTGTGTTTTCCAAATAACTCTCCTAGGCTATTGTACTGTTCAGAATACTGTATTGTTTTACCTGACTGGAACACCGATGCATAATAGTGTTAGTTAATAGAGCAGTAACTATTGCCCTATCCCACTGCACAGCATGTGGCGAGGTACAAATGAGGAGCACTCCTATATGGAATCTGAATATTAGAACTAAAGATGTAAAACATGTCTTTTATGTGCAGGATCATCTTTAAGGCCAAATCTGTGGAAGGCTTTTGTAGTCACTAACTCTCAGCTTAACAAAAACCAAATCAAAACAAAAATTAAGGGTGCAGGTAATACAATCGATTCTTTGCCTAAAGACTGTATTCTGCACCCACTTTCTTATAAGGGGAGCTAAGAGACTGGTTTGCATAAAACAGAGTCATTTTCAAAACTAATAGTCAAAGAGAGCTCTCAAATCAAATAATAGGTATTTTACTAATCTTTGCTAAAGCATTCCGATGTGCAAGGCATGCAATGAATTACAGGCCTAGAGGTAATAACCACTGGTCTGTCTTTCTTTCCTGACTTGAACATCTGTAAAGACAATACATTGACTCCCATCTCCACAACTTTTCAGTGTTGATAAGGTATTTGTATACTATGCATCCACTTAAAACAGTCAAAATTAGTATCTTCAGGATGGTAACGCACTCTGACAAATCTCATAGCCAGGGAGCTGATTTCCAAGTGAGAGAAGGGCACAAATTTACCACCCAAATCCAAGTTTTCCCTCACTTGGCGAATGTACATGTCATCAGCCAAAACTCTTCAGTGACGGAAGCTTGTTTAATGATTTCTCAGTGTGCCACAATCCTCAAGGTTTCCCTCATAAGAGAAATTGAAGGCTTGGAAAGTAGAGTCTCAGAACTCAGAGACAAATGTCAGGAAACTGTTTCCTTGTGTTTATGTCTTATGTGCCCACTAAACAAGTATTTACGTAGAAATTGTGTAATTTCTCTTCCCTGCTGAGGACAGTTTGGTTTAGAGTCAGACTAGTTGGGAGCAGGGAGATCTTTTATTCCTTTATCCTAGACTTTTCTGGCGAATCTGCCCAAATGAGGTTAAGTGCTAAGAAACTGCTACACTGCAAAAAAAACAAAACAACAAACCACCCAAGGGGTTTTTTTGAAAGTTGTGAACTGATTTTGTGGGGGAAAAAATGAAGGCTCATTCTCATATGTAGCAGAGAGCTTGCAGAAGGAATATAGAGCAATTCTGGTGCACACTGAACATGTGCTCTGCTTTAATTTTTAAAGAGATTGCAAATTTATAAATGTGAAACCTGAGACTGCAAGAGCTGGGCCTTTCCTCTTACTGTCTCCAGATGTTAGGTCACACCCTAGACCCTGTGCATCTGGGAGCCCCAGAAGTGCACCCCGTGGCCGTGAGGCTGGTGGGCAGCTGGGAATCAGCCCTGCTAAAGGGGGCAGTCTGGGCCTGGAGGGAACCCCCTCCTCTGCAGTCCAATGCTCAGCCTGGGAGCATCCCTCCAGGAGAGAGCCAAGAGCTTTAATCTGGTGGAGGTAGCTGGAGCCCTGCTTCGCCTGCCACAACCCAGCAATGAGCTCTGTCACAACAGCTCTCCCCAAAGTTGGTGCTGCTGTCCCAGACACTATGGGACAACAAGCAATGGAAGCTGACACAAAGAGGGATGAAACTGTGTGAGCAGTGAAGGGTTAAAAATCCAAACCAAAAAAACAATTCAGGTGTTGAGAATTTTAGGCAGTCATTGTCAAAGAACACTTATAGTTGAGCTTTTGGATGTTTTTTTATTTCGTCTTCAGTAGATAATAAACTTTAGCTGTAAATAAGGACACTGTTTTAAACCCATTTAATGGAGATTCCTCTCTTGGTAGGAGTAAGTATCATGCTAATCAGTCCCTGGCAGATTAGATAGATGTCCTGATAGGACATGAGTGCACACTGCCTGATCCCTGAGAAGGTGCTCAGGTACAGCAGTTTAAGTGCAATTAAGACAGGTCAGAGCATCCCCATGCATTAAAGTCCCGTATTGATCATTATATTTTTATGCTCAGAGTTTTCCAGGTTTCTTTGTCTCCATAAAATTTTACAGATTCATAAAAGTTTCGGCGGTTTAGTACTGGCTTTTCTCCATGCTTGTGTGAAACCCAAACCTTGGCTGCAACTAGAAGCATCCTGCTCTTCCCTGTGACTGCGCCTCTTCTGCCATCAGGCAGCTCTGGACAGGCTGTGGACAAGGGAGTGGCAAAAGTTTCAGGGATCTTTATCAAAGCCAAAGACAAATACCCATTTGGATCCCAGGCTATGATTAAATTTTGTCTAGGACTTTTCCCAAGCCACGTGATGTCTCCTCTCCTGCTGCCAGAGAGCCTGTATTTCTCACTGGCATCTGCCCTGCACTCTTGCAATTCACAGCTGTAAGAGACATCCTGAGGGACCAGAAAAAAATGGGGAAAACATGGGAAAAAGTGACAAGGGTGATGAGAGTATGGAAAAGCCTCTCAAGGAGAAAAGCCTACAGACAGTAGGACTGTCTGTCCCAGAAAAAGAAAAGAAAAGAAAAGAAAGCTGAATGAGGGATAGGTTAGACTGTATAAAACTGTGGTGGCAAAGCGAGCAGAAACGCTTGCTGTCTCTCCAGAAGTCCAGGAGTATGGGGCATCAGTGAAACCAGCAAGAGGCAGATTCAGCTTAAAAAGGCTGCTCTTCCATCAGGTAGTGGAGCTGTGTGACTCCTTGCACACATCCTTGGTGTGCAGAACATAAAAAGTGTACATGAGTTCAAAGTGTAACTGTTAAGAATTTTAAAAGAGAGGAATAAAAGACTTGTTTATGACTATACAAACCTCTTGCAGGTTTAGAAAATACGTGCTTCAATCACTGCCAGCTAGAAAAATGTGCTGGAGGACTTCCACTGTTTCACGTTCTTATATTCTGTGAAAGGTGGCTGCTGTCAGAGACAGGGTATAGCAGAACTGATGGGCTTTTGCTTTGACTTACTGCCGCTGTTTTTTCTTGGATTTTGAACGGTTTCCTATACTTGGGATGTGTTTGCCCACTGTTAACAGGGACATCAACACGTAATGGATTACAAAAGGAACGATGGCAATTGCAGCAAAGGAATGAACTATTGTTTCTTTGGTGATTTTCATCGGTGCCTCACTTTACAGGGCACTTCTCCTCTATCGTTTGGTTTTTGGAGATTAATTTTGTCTTCGCTATTCCATGGGGCCTCTCTCTGCAGGAATAGCGTGCTGTGAGCAAACATTGTGCTCGTTACCTGAAAGGCAGAGGATTAAGGCTGTGGCACCTAATTAAATAGAGTGGGATTGCTGAAACGTGCACCACCCATTTTGCTCCAGCCTCCCACGATCACAAAACAATGTCTGGAATTCTTTGAAATTACCACTCCTAGATGCAGCTTTTCCTTTGATGGGAGCATTTCATCACAGTAATCCTGCTCTGGCTGGATTAGCTGCAGAGCAGGATAACACCTAATGTATTTTGCAGTTCAACTGGAATAGGTTTGGATTATTTTTTTTTTATCGTTCTCCACCTTGCCTGTGACAAATGATGCTCCGAAAGGAAACGCCTCGTCTGTTCCTTGCAGCGGTGTTGTCAGCCTTGCGGTAGCTTCAGGTGTTGTCAAGTCACAAGCTTCCAAATTTGCTGGCCCGGCTCGTAATGGTTTAAAGCTGCTCTTTAGCAGTGCCCGCTTCCTCGCCCTCCCGAGCCGCCGCCCGTTTTTTCCTCCGGCTCCTGAACTTTCTGGACACAGAGGAGGGCGGAGAGGGGGCCGAGGCGGCACCCAGACCCTCT